>NW_027104126.1:0-6180 GCF_902728285.1 Clytia hemisphaerica | reverse complement strand
CCAGATATAATTGGCAGTGGAAACAAGAATACCTGTAACTTTTGATAGTCAAATATAATTGCAAAAGTTTTTGTTCCTTGTTTTGGAGGTGCTATAGTGCTATATTTAAATGTATTTTTGGTTGAAAAATTCGCGATTTTTAGCGGTTAAATTTGCGATTACAAAAATTAAGCTTTTTTCTACTTCTGTTACAAGCTTCATTTTTACACCAGTGGTAGCTCAACCTTAGTCATAGCCAAACTGCGCTTATTGTTTTTAGGAATCAAGCAAAGTTCTTTAATTTTTTAAAAATAACATAGGCAATATATAAGTTCAATATGTTTATCATCTCATTAAAACACTCAAATTGTAATTTCCACTTTGTCTCGAAATGTTCAATGATACCAATAATACCCAGTGCCGTAGACACAAATTATATTTTAGGGGGGCCCTATATGTTTAGTATCTAAGGAGGCCCCACCATGGTTGGGGCCGAGGGGTCAGAAAAATTTTTGGACTTTATACCCTCCAGATTGGCTAAAACTGCCTCTCCGAAAGTCAATTTTCAGCAAAAGGAAAGTAGAGGGAGAGATTAAGCAAAGAAATCAAATAAGTAAATATACAGACAACGTTGACGAAATTTGCACCTTTTTCAAAAAAACACCATAACCTGAAGAAGTTTTGGGGGGCCCCGGCCCCCCCGGTGGCTACGGCACTGATACCAATGCATCAACACTTTCCAGCTTTTAATAGACCTTTTCATAAATTACGTCACTTGCCTCGTATTCACACAAATTTCATGGTGATCATATCCCTTGAGACATTAAATGATTTTTTATGAATAGAAAGTAGCTGTAATAAAATCCGCTGGGAGTTAATCAACATGGCAATAATTTCAAAACGAGGCAAGTGATGTTCGTGACTTAATTTATGAAAAGGTCTATTCCACTGTTCAAAAACGATGACATTACTCCCGTTTTTAGTTAAAAGTTGGAGATTTGATATTTCATAGAAAAGTGCTACCAAGGGGTAGCTCTTTTATGTAATAAATCAAAAGAAATTCTAGGCTCGCCCGATGAAATAGGACTTTTTAGTAGAACTAAAGTTTGCTCTGAACATTCTTACTATCAGCATCGAAGATTTCCAGCCTTCTAATATACGAGAATAAAATAAAATTTAGCTCCACGAAATAAGTTTGCTTTCAAATTTGTCATCCATTAAATTTTGTTTTGAAAAGATATTTTCTCAAGCCAGAAAATGAAAAGTTCTTTATAAGCACACACAATTTCAGACCCAATTTGTAGACAAAAAGTCGCTGGAGAATTTTGGAGGTAAGTATTAAGCAATAGAGTTCACCTTGAAGAAAATGTTGATCGAAAAATCTTGTCATTTGATGAAGGATTGCAAAGTTTACAGGCCCTTTTTTAATCCAAATATTTTCTTACACCAATGTCAGAAACAATGAATCTCGTCCTATTTTATTTCCAACACTTAAGTTAGCCAATAAGATTTTACCTATCAACAAAAGAGCTCATTAAAAATGCACGATATATGAGATTATGAGCATGCATACCTCGTAATATTTTTAATCGTAGGGCGAGCATGGTTACAATAGCATACTTCTTCTGTTTCTTTATACCTCCATGGTTACAAGTATCGCGTGCGTTGGTATATGTAAATCTTTGGTTATGTTGATAAAGTCTTTTGTGTCTTTGATATATGAAGGTAGTGATTTTGCATGGTCTTGTAGGTGATAATTGACATATTGGGAGATAATTGATGGAGCTGATGACAGGTCTGCCTGGGTTATATGGTTTGCGTATTTTTGGTTTGGTGTAAAATTTTGGTGTTTTTGGCTGTGTCTCGGTAAGCATTGCAGTAGTTTTATCGTCTAGTAGCTTGGATTTTCTCAGTGATTCTATGATGTCTTGTATCTTTTTATGTTTTGGTTTGAGGTCTTGCATGCATTCCTTGTAGAAAGTCTGCTCATTTAGTTGTCTGAGGGCTTCATTTATATAATCTGCAACGTCTTGGAGAACTACGTTGAAGGTTACCTGGTGTTGGACAAAAGCTTAGGTTTTTACCAAGTAGGTTATATTCTGCTTTTGTAAATTTTTGTTTTGAAAGATTAACTACAGTACATTTCCTGAGGGGTCTGTGGCGTATCTCGTTGTTGGAATTGTGTTGCAAAGTTGCTTAACGTTTTCATGGTAGTGTTTATGAGGTTTGTGCTTTATGCACTAAAAATTGAATTTTCATGACGTCAGAAATTAGGAAAAAAGAGATACATCTTTGAAAGTTTGAAGACAATTGGATAAACCATTCTTGAGAAATTCAATTTTTAGTTTTTTGACGTATCATCGATATTTTTTTTCTTCCTTTATAATATAGGTTACATGAGTCTGTTAAATTGCGCGCCCTGCGCGCCTGTGCACCTTCTAAAAAGTGGCGCTCCTTGCGCGCCCGCGCTCCTTGTGCGCCTTAATCTTTTTTGTGCGCCTTTGCAAGCCTTCTAATTTTATGGTGCACCCTAGTTTTTGCGCGCCTTCTAATTTTCGGCGCGCCCTAATTTTTGCGCGCCTTCTAATTTTTGGCGCGCCCTAATTTTTTCGCACCTTATAATTTTTTACGCGTTTCTGATTTAACAAGTGTCTTGAAAAGTTTCTAAATGCCTGTATAATTTGTTACAAGCTCGTTGCAAATATTTTGATCTTGTTATTGATTTTTTAACTCCACTTCCACTCCAATGTCTCCCATTTAACACAACTCTTTGATACCTATCAGTAAGAAAGTTTTACCTTAAGGAAAGCAAAGGTCCTGTCACCCCATAGGATTTAAGTTTGGAAATTAAGCCATCATGTCATACCCGATCAAATGCTTTTGAGATATCCAAGAACACCCCTATCGTGTGTCTAACAGAGGGTCCACGTCAAACCCTTCCCGAAAGCCAGACTGACACGGAGAAAAGAGAGTGTTTGTTTCAAAATATCTGTAAAGTGCATCATAGATACACTTTTCAAATATTTTTGAAAATCATCATCGATTATGACGTCATAATCAGTTTTTGCAGTTTTTCGTGAAAATCAGCGAAAAAACAATTATAATTATGTTACACATCAGGTTAGGAACTACATCTCTCCAGTCATCTTATATTGTCTCATTATTTGGTTATTTGGCGATTTTAAGTCTTTACTGGACGGCTTTGAATTTACCGTGGAAGATCTATTTGTATGCTCTTGATGAGTTAGAAAAGTATTCTATTGTAAATTCACAAAATGACTGCTTTGTATACTCCAGTAGTGGAAGGAGTCTTTATGTAAAAGAAGTTGCTTCACACATTTGTCTTTGGTTTTTATTCTGACAGCATCTCTCCCTTGACAACTCATACGACTTGAAATATGTCTCTCTAGTCATTTTATATTGTCTTTCTTTATTTGTTTTGATTTTTTGGCGATTTGTCTTTACTGAACGACTTTGAATTTACCGTGGAAGACCTATTTGTATGCTCTTGATGAAAAGTATTCTACAGTGGAACCTCTAATTAGCGGACACCATCGGGCAAAGGGGTCCGCTAATTAGAAGTGTCCGCCTTTTAGAAATTTTTGATCTCGGAGCTCCAATTTTGAAACTAGGCCATCCCAGGGTGTCGAAAATACAAAATTGGTGTCTAAAGTACTTATCCGCAGACACTAGGCCATAGAAGAACAAGAGAAAGGTTATTAAAACGCAACAATTTAGTTTTTAACAAATCAGTGATTTATAATTTCTTTGGTCCACCTAAATTCGTTGAATGGGTCAAGGGAAAACTGGAAATTTGTAGAAATAATTTGAATAATAAGAATAATAAGTACTTGAAATAAAAATACCGGGTGTCCCAGAAAAAAGTTCTGCTCTTTGAAGTGAATTTTCTCGAGATCTATGAATTTTTAAAAGATCAATTCTTTTGCATTGGAAAGAAGACAGATAAACTTAAATTTTGAGGGGTCATTTATCAAATTTGGTCAACTAGATCAAAAATTATGCTGAAATGAATAAAAATTTCACATTTTGAAAAGGCTCAAAAACGTTGAAAATCGACCTATCAGATTTTATAACCTAATTATTACTTTTTTGCAAGAATAAAGAGTTTAAAGTGGACATGAAAACCAAAAATGATTGAAATAATTCTCTAAAGGACTAAAAATTTTCATTTGGGTCATTTCAAATTATTTTCTATGGAATTCAGCTTCAAGTTTTGGCTTAAGGACCCCTAAAGTCAAAAGTAGCGCTGATTTCATCAGTGTAGCTATTGAAGTCAAATATCGGTTGGAATTATCAAATTTTTCAGTTTTTCAGATAAATTTCTTTGCTTCACTTACTTTGTTTTTCATAAAAAGATACTTCCATTAGGTTTTTATTGCTTCAACAATGAAAATCATGTTCCATGCAATTATGCTTCTATAACAATTTGATAGGTCGATTTTCAACGTTTTTGAGCAATTACAAAAAAAAGAATTTTTATTCATTTTGGCTTAACTTTTGATCTAGTTGACTAAATTTGATAAATGACCCCTCAAAATTTAATTTTATCCTTCTTCTTTCCAATGCAAAAGGATTGAATGTTTAGAAATTCATAGAACTGGAGAAAATTCAATTCAAAGAGCGGAACTTTTTTGTAAAGGGCTAGATTTGTGGCCTTGGTCAAAAAGTGAAGCTCATCTTTGGAAGGATTTTTTACCAGAGTCACGTGACTAAAATATGCAATTTCACCGGTTTGAGAGATGTGAAATAGCGTTTGCCGCCTACTTTTTTCTATCTCGCGCTCCGAAAACAATTAAAATGCTAGATCTTATCCATCGGCACGAAATTTAAAAAGTCAAATTTTTGCTTAACTTTTTTTTGCTGGAGAAAACTTAAAGTTGCCTATCTAGCCCTTCGGGCTTTACAGATATCTGTGGATTTGACTAGGAAACGGCCAGGGAAAATGAAATCGTCCGCTAATCAGAGGTGTCCGCCTTTTAGAGTGTCCGTTAATTAGAGGTTTTACTGTATTGTAAATTATTCACAAAATGACTGCTTTGTATACTCCAGTAGTGGAAAGAGTCTTTCTGTAAAAAAAAGTTGCTTCACACATTTGTCTTTGGTTTTTATTAATCTAACGGCATCTCTCCCTTGACAACTCATACAACTTGTAGTACATCTCTCTCGTCATTGTCTTTCCTTTTTTGTTTTTTTTTGGCGATTTTTAGTCTTTACTGGACAACTTTGAATCTACCGTGGAAGACCTATTTATATGCTCAAGATTCTGTCGGCGAGTAACTCGCCAAAAATACTCACGCAGATTCTAAAATGGTTGAGTAAAGCGTCATTTTGCGATGTTACATCTGTTTAGAGATTTTGCTGCTTTGCTTTGGTTCGTCAGGCATTGATTGCTATGCAAGTTTCCCTTCACTGATGCAAGTTATCTTATCTCACGGTAATATGCACCATATTTTCCAGAGACAAAAGAAGTTTCTTTCCTCGAAAATGGTCAACATTGACTAGAGAGTATTGTAAACAATATATGCAGCAATTCTACTTGTTATCAAACTGAAAAAAAGAAAGAACAGACAGTTCTGTATAGATTGGTTAACTTAAGAAATCACCCTGCAAAGAAATATCTTCTTGTATCTCCGGCATCATAAAAAAAAGCTTGAAACTTTGCACACAAATAGTTTGATATACGCCATTTTGAGACATTGAAAGTTTCTTAATAAGATAGTTTCCAGTTAATTTAATAGCATTCGTGCTGATATCTTTGCGACTAAAGGATCGTGAGAAATGCAATCAAATACTTTAGAAAGGTCGATAAGTTATGCTCCGAATTTCTGTTTATCATCCATTTATTCTCCAGATTTCAGTTAGCATCAGTAGCGGTGCTTGCGGGCCTTTCCTATATCCGCATTGTTTTTTGCCGTATATTTCTCCGTAGAAATCTGAGATTTGATCATGTATTATTCTTTCATAAACTTTTAAGAGCACATTGAGAATGCTGACAGCCTTTTTTCGTTTTTTGAACCTTTCTTTTTATATCCCGGTGTAACATCCGCAAGCTTGATAAAAAACTACCAGAGTTTGTTTCAATTCGAGTTAGGCAAGGTGAAGCGTGACGCTGCAGATCAAATCTGTGTTTTGACTGGACTCGCCAACCTTTATGATTATAAAGGTACAGTCTGTTTATTG
>NW_027104125.1:18940-28541 GCF_902728285.1 Clytia hemisphaerica | reverse complement strand
TAAAAATGTTAAACCAAAATATTGAGTCAGTCTTATATATACGATTTTTTATAAGAACCAACTCTATAAGAACATAAGGCTTCGATGGCAAAAGTGTTAATAAGAAGTTAAGAATATTTTAAGGCTTACCGGACTCGAAAAAAGCCAATTCCTTAGGAAAATGGACAAAAAAATTATAAAAAATTGTAAAATAATAAGAACATGTTAAGTTAAGAACATCCGAAGGCTTCAAGAATTTTGAATGTTCTTATAAAATGAATTTTCCAAGATTTTTTTATAAGAACCTTTAAATAGTTAGAAGCTTAAACTTTAGTCCACACGTTCTTTTATAAGAACATCCAATTTTTTTAAAGCCAACGAATGTCGAAAGTCTTTGAGTTTTGAGTCTTAAAGTGTTCTTAACATGTTCTTAATTTCACCACCTTGTGCGTATTTTTGTTCATTATTCTTAAAATTCGAGTGTTTTGGAGATCGCAAAGCATTAAAATATTCTTAACTTGTTCTTAATATTTTGGCCATCGAAGCCTTACGTTCTTTATATAAGGTTGTTCTTATAAAAATGCCCGTATAGCATGTTAGACGGTTAAACTCGAGAAAAAGTACACTTGTACTTGTACTAAGGGCTTTTTTATAAGAATGGTGTTTTTCTATTTCATCACGGGATTTTCTTAACATTTTGAGGAAAATCATTCTACAATATTCTCGTGGTGTTCTCAGGTTAAAATTCAAATCCAACCTAAATTTAATATAATACACATACTTGAAGCATAAAATGGTATTTTTGTGAAAGTGTTGAGCTTATAGTTATAAATATTCTAAAAATGACATTCTAAAGTCCTGCTGCCCAATTCCATGATGGTGATATTCTTAGTATATTCTTAGTTTTTTGGCCAATTCCATTATGAGTTAGAGTGTATTCTTATAAAAAAAGGAATATAGAGTATGATAAGGAAAATGGAAAATTGAAGGATTTTATATTAGCATCTTCATGTAACACTTATAACTGCAATATACAAAATTTTCTTTATTAGAACGTGTTAAAATATGGGGCTAAACCTGGATATGCTTATTTTTTGACAATTCCGAGCCTAAAATGTACCCATTGGTGTTCTAAAAAATTAATTCACTTATATATATAGAGAACGTCTTTGGCTTATAAAAATTGTCCCTTTAGTCATATAAATGTTCCAATTTAAAGTTGGAAAGTAAAGAATTTCTGCAATTTCAAACAGTTCTTATGACTTCAGATAATTTTAGGCAAAGGTTTTTTTTTGTAGTTTAAAGTTTTAACTTATAAACCATTTTTGAAATATAAAGCTCTCAAATTAATCTTATTAATTTTATTTTTCCAAAATTGAGACTCTATTCATGAAATTTTTCTTATAAAAAAACTAATGTGTATATCAGTTTACCTAAATAAACTTCTGCGATAAAATTTTTCAATATAGAATATTTCTCATTCCTAAATTTTATTACTTTTGTCTCCTATTACAATCAAAGTAATAACATTTGAGAAAAAAGGGAAACTCCCACGAAATCTTACAACCACAAACGATTTGGAAGCGCTCTAAATTAGGTTGGAAGGGTAGAGTTGTAACTCTGAGTTTTAACGCTAGACTTAAGACTCATATCCAAAAATCCAAGAATGGTCCAATAGGGCTCAGAATATAGCCTGGAAGTCTATAAACCCCTCCCGAATTGAAATATTCGAATAAATTTATCAACTAGCTCAAAAGCGAACTTTAAATTGCTAACACTCAAGGTAAAGATGTACTCTTAAGAGTAAGTATTTTAGATTTCCCAAAATGCATTGCAAGGTTTGTATAGAACAGTAGCAGTCTAGCAAAACTTTGCAACACTATGTCCGCAACAGTAAATAGTGCTCCATAAAAAATAGAATTTGTCAATTTCACTTGACGTTACGGACATAAAGGAAAAGCGCTCTAACTTTTTATAGCAAAATTTTCAGGTATGGTTACTGACTATTTTCTTAATCTACGTTAAAAAACGCTTCGATCGGTATATAATATGTCTATGCTGGTTCTCAAAATTTTTTCAGTTAGCTTATGGGCACTCATGACGTCATCAGGTACTAAAATATTACCGGACACGTCCGGTAAGTAATTTCAACAACTCCGGTTGTTGGTTTCTAGATATTTAGGTTGTATATTTTCAATTAAAAGTGGTTTGGGATTGTTCGCACCCCGTCCAATTTTTTTGTGACCTCAGCTGCCTGTCTAATAGTGCTCCATATAGGAAATAGAATTTGTCAATTTCCCTTAGATTTATAAAAATCTTTTTACAAAAAGATAACGTTTTTAAAATGTTAAACGTTTTTAACGTTTTTAACGATTTTAAGATTGCTATCCTACATGTTATGATACTTTGAGTATGAAATTATCTTAAAACTCGTTTTCTTTACTCTAACTAGTAAAAATCGTTTTACAAATAATTCAAGGGATCTCAAATTTTTCAAGACTTTGATAGCATGTTTTAGAAAAATGGTTCGTTCTAGAAACCATTTCTTACTACCCTATCTGGTACACACTTCATGACGTAGTTTCAACGTTTGTCTAACATTCACAACGTCCATATAACGTTAGATGAACGTTGAAACGACGTCATGAAGACAAGAAATTTCAGGACCAGATATTGTGTTATAAAAGAACGCATGTTTTGGAGTCAGTTACATTCTTTTGAGTGTTCCTTTGTTTATTGTTCTGTTGTGCAGCTATTCCGCCATTTTGTTTTGGTGTGATTTTCCCGCCATTTTGTTGTTGATGTTGTTGCTGGGCAACAATGCGTTCTTGATGCTCGTCCAAGACCTCTTCTAATCGTCGATTGATTTCTTTCATTTCTTTTTCAAGTGTTGCCACGTGTTTATCCTTGGCTTCATCGTCTCGTGCGAACCTGAAAAATGTTAATTCTTGATACATGACGTAATCTTATATACTCCACCTCGCAAATGATACTATCATATTTTTGTAGGTGGACAGTTCAACATATAAACCCAAGTCATTTCGACTCGACTTTTGAAGGTGACTTCTGGGGTGCGGTAGAAAGAATTTGACAGATTTGGTAACAATGGCCAGATACAAATTAGAAGTTTTATAAAAGGGAGCCAACTTATTCAATGTTCAGGATTGAGAAAACACAATATCTGAAAGAAAGCATTAGAATGTAATATTTAGCATAGATTCCAAATTCGACCCAGCTGACACACAACGTTGTTTCGACATTCATCTAATGTTCATATAACGTTAGATGAACGTTGAAACAACGTTGTATGCATGCCAGCTGTGGTATATCTCTTACCTAATCAGTCGTATTTGAAGGTCTTTAATTTTGCGTTCAGCATCTTCTAATTTCCGATCTTTGTCATCAATTTCTCTTTTCAAATGTTTTTCATTGTTCCTTCCTTCTTGAACTTTTCGTGTCAAGTATTCTACAATGAAAAAGATGATTGAAATTGGAAAAGCAAAATCTGAATACCTTATCAAGAAATTCTTTAACAATGTAAATAACGAATCGTGATATTGTAAGCAGACCGGTTTAGAGGCCCACCGTGCGCCTATAACTGTAAATTCTTTATAATAAAGACCCACTTGGGCCCCTTCCCACTAGAAAAAGTTACCAAAATATCGCCTCAGTTGGAAAATTATACTCCAATTTTTTCAAATGTATACTATTTTTCCCATCCTCACTGAATTTTCTGACTTGAAATAAAAGAATTGAAATCCCAAGCCATAAAAAATATGGGAATTCCAATCCCCCACTGCCTGAAAAAAATTGGTACATTCGCTGGAGTTAGGTATTCGGTATTCGGGATTCGGGATTCGCATTCGGGATTCGAAAAAGCTCAATAAAAACTTAACGAAAAAAGATATTAACTTGAAATAAAAAACGGATGCAAGCACACATACTAAGGAATAAATCCCAATAAAAAAAATTCAGAATATGAGCTCAGTTGTCACGTGACTATGGGAAATTCCCCTATTCGGGATTCAAATCATGTCAGGGACCTTTCTTCAAAAGCTCGCCAGTCGTCAGTAAATGGTTGAATTGACTTCAAATAAAAAACGGATGCAAGTTCACATGTCAAGGAAAATATTCCAAAAAAATAAATTCAGAATATGAGCTTAGTTGTCATGTGACTACGGGAAATTCCCCTATTCGGGATTCAAATTATTTCAGGGACCTTTTTCAAAAGCTTACCAGTCATCAGGAAATGTTTGGATTGACTTCAAATAAAAAACGGATGCAAGTTCACATGTCAAGGAAATTATTCCAAAGAAAACAATTCAGAATATGAGTTTAGTTGTCACGTGACTATGGGAAATTCCCCTATTTGGGAGTTATTTCAATTTAGAGACTATTTTTATAAAGCTTACCAATCATCAGGAAATGGTTGGATTGACTTCAAATGACAAACGGATGCAAGTTCACATGTCAAGAAAAACATTCCAACAAAGAAAATTCCGAATATGAGCTTAGTTGTCACGTGACTATGGGAAATTCCCCTTTTTGGGAGTTATTTCAGTTTATGGACCTTTTTTGAAAAGCTCATAAAAACTCAAGGAAGAAAGGTATCGACTTCAAATAACAAACGGATGCAAGTTCACATATCTGGGAAAATATTCCAAAAAAAATTATTCAGAATTTGAGCTTAGTTGTCACGTGACTATGGGAAATTCCCCTTTTCAAGAGTTCAATTATTTTAGGGCCTTTCTTAAAAATGATTTGATTGACTTCAAATAACAAACGGATGCAAGTTCGCATGCTAAGGAACAAATTCCAAAAAAAATAATTCAGAATATGAGCTTAGCTGTCACGTGACTATGGGAAATTCCCCTTTTTGGGAGTTACTTCAGTTTATGGACCTTTTTTGAAAAGCTCATAAAAACTCAAGGAAGAAAGGTATCGACTTCAAATAACAAACGGATGCAAGTTCGCATGCTAAGGAACAAGTTCCAAAAAAAATAATTCAGAATATGAGCTTAGCTGTCACGTGACTATGGGAAATTCCCCTTTTTGGGAGTTATTTCAGTTTATGGACCTTTTTTGAAAAGCTCATAAAAACTCAAGTAAGAAAGGTATCGACTTCAAATAACAAACGGATGCAAGTTCACATATCTGGGAAAATATTCCAAAAAAAATTATTCAGAATATGAGCTTAGTTGTCACGTGACTATGGGAAATTCCCCTTTTCAAGAGTTCAATTATTTTAGGGACCTTTCTTAAAAATGATTTGATTGACTTCAAATAACAAACGGATGCAAGTTCGCATGCTAAGGAACAAATTCTAAAAAAAATAATTCAGAATATGAGCTTAGCTGTCACGTGACTATGGGAAATTCCCCTTTTTGGGAGTTACTTTCAGTTTATGGACCTTTTTGAAAAGCTCATAAAAACTCAAGGAAGAAAGGTATCGACTTCAAATAACAAACGGATGCAAGTTCGCATGCTTCATGCTAGGAACAAGTTCCAAAAAAATAATTCAGAATATGAGCTTAGCTGTCACGTGACTATGGGAAATTCCCCTTTTTGGGAGTTATTTCAGTTTATGGACCTTTTTTGAAAAGCTCATAAAAACTCAAGGAAGAAAGGTATCGACTTCAAATAACAAACAGATGCAAGTTCACATATCTGGGAAAATATTCCAAAAAAAATTATTCAGAATATGAGCTTAGTTGTCACGTGACTATGGGAAATTCCCCTTTTCAAGAGTTCAATTATTTTAGGGACCTTTCTTAAAAATGATTTGATTGACTTCAAATAACAAACGGATGCAAGTTCGCATGCTAAGGAACAAATTCCAAAAAAAATAATTCAGAATATGAGCTTAGCTGTCACGTGACTATGGGAAATTCCCCTTTTTGGGAGTTACTTCAGTTTATGAACCTTTTTTGAAAAGCTCATAAAAACTCAAGGAAGAAAGGTATCGACTTCAAATAACAAACGGATGCAAGTTCACATATCTGGGAAAATATTCCAAAAAAAATTATTCAGAATATGAGCTTAGTTGTCACGTGACTATGGGAAATTCCCCTTTTTGGGAGTTATTTCAGTTTATGGACCTTTTTGAAAAGCTCATAAAAACTCAAGGAAGAAAGGTATCGACTTCAAATAACAAACGGATGCAAGTTTACATATCTGGGAAAATATTCCAAAAATAATTATTCAGAATATGAGCTTAGTTGTCACGTGACTACGGGAAATTCCTCTATTCGGGATTCAAATTATTTCAGGGACCTTTTTCAAAAGCTTAGCAGTCATCAGGAAATTGTTAGATTGATTTCAAATAACAAACGGATGCAAGTTCCCATGTCAAGAAAGATATTCCGAAAGAAATAATTCAAAATATGAGCTTAATTGTCAAGTGACTACGGGAAATTCCCCTATTCGGGATTCAAATTATTTCAGGGACCTTTTTCAAAAGCTTACCAGTCATCAGGAAATGGTTGGATTGACTTCAAATAACAAACGGATGCAAGTTCACATGTCAAGAAAAACATTCCAAAAAAGAAAATTCAGAATATGAGCTTAGTTGTCACGTGACTATGGGAAATTCCCCTTTTTGGGAGTTATTTCAGTTTAGGGACCTTTTTTGAAAAGCTCATAAAAACTCAAGCAAGAAAGGTATCGACTTCAAATAACAAACGAATGCAAGTTCACATATCTGGGAAAATATTCCAAAAATAATTATTCAGAATATGAGCTTAGTTGTCACGTGACTATGGGAAATTCCCCTTTTTGGGAGTTATTTCAGTTTAGGGACCATTTTTGAAAAGCTCATAAAAACTCAAGTAAGAAAGGTATTGACTTCAAATAACAAACGGATGCAAGTTCACATGCTAAGGAATAAATTCCAAAAAAATAAATTAAGAATACTGTATGAGCTTAGTTGTTACGTGACTATGGGAAATTCCCCTTTTTGGGAGTTATTTCGATGAAAAAAAGAAAACAAAAACAAAAACAAAAAAAAATATATTAGGTCAGAGTACTGCCGATAAGATTTATAAAGAAATAGAGACCTTAAGCTGTAACAGGGAGATAATGTAAATTACGAAGTCAGATTTCTGAAGGTCAAAGAAGTCAAAAAATCGAGATGTGAATGAAATAGTTTTTTATTTCTATGATTTGGTACAACAGATAATATAGTTTTATGGTTTACAACCCATTATCTTCTGGGATTATTGAGATTTTTTAAGATAATGTTTTTATATCAGATAATGTTTGTTGTTGTATGTCATGGATTTTAAGGATCATCTGCTGCGTTTTGTTAGGTTGAAGAGCTTTTAGGAGGTCATCATTTGACTCAGATTTACTCAGATAAAGTTTTCGACCCTTTAATTCAATAACTTCTCGTAGATCAGCGGGCCATGTAGTATCAATATTATCTAAGATACTACATCCTCAAGCTCAGTAGTTATTTTAAAAGTAGCTCTAATTAAATGGTTATGTAAAATATTTTGATTACTCTATTTGTTGATGTAAAGGTCCTTAATTGGGATAGTCTAAAATAAGATATATTCGTACCATCTAACATTTTTTCAAAGTGATGTCCTTCTTCTTCTACAGCAATTTTCAAAAAGGATGATGATATTTTCATGCCAGAATTCAGGCACGTTTACAAGGGTCGTTCTGTGGTCCTTGTAATTCTATTGTTTGATGTTTTAGGAAGACGTAATGTTTTAGGGGGCGTACGGGATATCGGTACATCGGTATTGGCCTTTTTTTAGATCGGTAAATCGGTATTAGAGGAAAAAATTGATCGGTAATCGGTATTTTAAGACCATCTCGGTATCGGTAAGAGACCTTTTTTATCTCGGTATTTCGGTATTTTTGGTCAACTATCGGTATCGACCACCTCCTTGGTATCGAAGATCATGTGCCATTGCGCTCCTTCACCAATTTTGGTGAATACACTATATTTAAAACAAAATATCTCAAATTATTTGCTCGCTTCGCTCGCACTAGCCTCTTCGAATTCTTCTTGATAAGTATCAAATTCTCATCGCTTTTTTAGGGTTTATGCTATATGGTTGCGGATGACTTTAAAAAATTGTCCATACGGCCAAAGCCTCCTTTTCCATGTGAATATATGAACGATATGTTCTAAGCACTCACACGTAAATTAGTACAAATTAAGGAACACTCGGAGACGCCAATTTTAAGAATCATGGCTGCAATTTTCATAAGGCAAGAGTCTCAGCCAGGGGTCTGCTTGACACATTTCCTGCCGTGAATACAGTTGACGCTCTCTAAACGATCTATTTTGGCGTTTTGGCAGGGGGTCACGCCTCCCCAAGTGGAGTTTTGAACGCCCAACTCTTAAAATTACCCTAAAATGCGCTTTAAATTGCGCCCAAAGACCAGAAATAACTTGAAAAATCATGATTTTTTTTTTGCTCCCTTCGCTCGCAATAAAGTTATAAGACGATTTTTGAAGGGAGATCTAACTGCGCCCCACGACCAATTTGGTGAAAACAATATTCAAAACAAAAACTCACAATTTTTTTCTTGTTTCATTCGCACGCACTAGCTTCCTTCAATTTTTGATCTAGAGATTATTAAAGAGTATTAAATTTGTATCTTTATTCGTTACTTTCTACTATTCGACATTCTATCACTCGATAAGCTCCCATTTTCGATGAAAGTTCGAGGTTCCTTGATGGTTTTCCGTTCTCTTATTCAATTTTTAGCATCTTGCTAAACTTTTGGTCAAATTTAAGCTCTGTTTTGGAAAAAAATCGCGTCAAACAGAGTTAACTTTTTCCACTGACTAATAGAGAAAGCATGACCATGGTTGTGTTTTTTGTTCTTTTTTGTTCAATGTCATTATACTGTAATTGGCTTCACTCAATACACCCCTGTCTCAGTGCCCCGGTAGAACTTTTTCCCTCAGTGGGGATGAAAGTTTCTATCAAAATGCCAAAATGATTTTTGTTTTTGCTCCCTTCGCTCGCAATAAAGTTATAAGACGATTTTTGAAGGGAGATCTAACTGCGCCCCACGACCAATTTGGTGAAAACAATATTCAAAACAAAAACTCACAATTTTTTTCTTGTTTCATTCGCACGCACTAGCTTCCTTCAATTTTTGATCTAGAGATTATTAAAGAGTATTAAATTTGTATCTTTATTCGTTACTTTCTACTATTCGACATTCTATCACTCGATAAGCTCCCATTTTCGATGAAAGTTCGAGGTTCCTTGATGGTTTTCCGTTCTCTTATTCAATTTTTAGCATCTTGCTAAACTTTTGGTCAAATTTAAGCTCTGTTTTGGAAAAAAATCGCGTCAAACAGAGTTAACTTTTTCCACTGACTAATAGAGAAAGCATGACCATGGTTGTGTTTTTTGTTCTTTTTTGTTCAATGTCATTATACTGTAATTGGCTTCACTCAATACACCCCTGTCTCAGTGCCCCGGTAGAACTTTTTCCCTCAGTGGGGATGAAAGTTTCTATCAAAATGCCAAAATGATTTTTGTTTTTGCTCCCTTCGCTCGCAATAAAGTTATAAGACGATTTTTGAAGGGAGATCTAACTGCGCCCCACGACCAATTTGGTGAAAACAATATTCAAAACAAAAACTCAC
>NW_027104125.1:0-18765 GCF_902728285.1 Clytia hemisphaerica | reverse complement strand
TAGCATCCGTTTGTGACCCTTTGAATACATCCATTTGTGTACAACTTCTCTCCTTCCGTATGAAATAAAGCTTTTATAATGAATGGAACGTAGTGGCGCAAGTAGACACAGATCTGTTTTTTCTTAGTGTGTTTGTTTAATCTTTGAATAGGTTCTTTATTTAATTTTTGCTTACAGCTGCATAGACGCACCGACCCCAACAAATCAACGTATAATGCTTTTAAGCATTTAGCAGGTGCGTGCTCGTGCTAATTTTCAAGAACATTTTCTTTTCTAAAATACACGTTTTTTTATAAGAACATACTTCATAAAACGCGATTTTGATAAATAATTAAAACACTTAATAACGTGCCAAGACTAAAAAAAGTTTTCTGCAGGGGAGGATTTTTCAAGGCTTATTAAAGGCACACAACGTTATTTCAACATTTATTTTAACGTCCGTCAGGTAAAAGTTCTGATGTCGAGACAACATTGTTTGGACGTTATAACAACGTTAAGTACCTGTTGGGTTTATTACAGTTCACTCGAGACAATGCATTTCTTTTGTTATTTGGACCCATATATAGGAACATTAACAAGAACATCTAAGGCTGAAAATGGTTGAAAAAATAAGAACATTCAGCCTCAATCAAAATTTAGGTGTTCTAATAAAAGAAACATGAATTTCCTTCAAAAAAAATAAGAGTACGCTAATGAAGTCAATCCATGATCAATCCATGCTAATCTTTTAAAAAAGGTCTCTAAATTGAAATAACTCCCAAAAAGGAGAACTTCCCATAGTCACGTGACAACTAAGCTCATTCTCTGAATAATTCTTTTTGGAATATTTTCCTTGACTTGTGAACTTGCATCCGTTTTTTATTTGAAGTCAATCCAACCATTTTCTGATGACTGGTAAGCTTTTTAAAAAAGGTCTCTAAATTGAAATAACTCCCAAATAGGGGAATTTCCCATAGTCACGTGACAACTAAGCTCATATTCTGAATAATTTTTTTTGGAATATTTCCCAGATGTAAATTGCATCGTTTGTTATTTGAGTCGATACCTTCTTCCTTGAGTTTTTATGAGCTTTTCAAAAAAGGTCCCTAAACTGAAATAACTCCCAAAAAGGGGAATTTCCCATAGTCACGTGACAACTAAGCTCATATTCTGAATAATTTTTTTTGGAATATTTTCCGAGATATGTGAACTTGCATCCGTTTGTTATTGATCGATACTTTCTTCCTTGAGTTTTTATGAGCTTTTAAAAAAGGTCCCTAACTGAAATAACTCCCAAAAAGGGAATTTCCCATAGTCACGTGACAACTACTCATTCTGAATTGTTTTTTTTGGAATATTTTCCTTGACATGTAAACTTGCATCCGTTTTTTATTTGAAGTCAATCCAACCATTTCCTGATGACTGGTAAGCTTTTGAAAAAGGTCCCTGAAATAATTTGAATCCCGAATAGGGGAATTTCCCGTAGTCACGTGACAACTAAGCTCATATTCTGAATTTTTTTTTTTGGAATTCGTTCCTTAGCATGCGAACTTGCATCCGTTTGTTATTTGAAGTCAATCAAATCATTTTTAAGAAAGGTCCCTAAAATAATCGAACTCCCAAAAAGGGGAATTTCCCATAGTCACGTGACAAGTAAGCTCATATTCTGAATTATTTTTTTTGGAATATTTTTCCAGATATGTGAACTTGCATCCGTTTGTTATTTGAAGTCAATAGCTTTCTTACTTAAGTTTTTATGAGCTTTTCAAAAAAGGTCCCTAAAACTGAAATAACTCCCAAAAAGGGTAATTTCCCATAGTCACGTGACAACTAAGCTCACATTCTGAATAATTTTTTTTGGAATATTTTCCCACATATGTGAACTTGCATCCGTTTGTTATTTGAAGTCAATACCTTTCTTCCTAGAGTTTTTATGAGCTTTTTAAAAAAGGTCCCTAAACTGAAATAACTCCCAAAAAGGGGAATTTCCCATAGTCACGTGACAACTAAACTCATATTCTGAATTGTTTTTTTTGGAATATTTTCCTTGACATGTAAACTTGCATCCGTTTTTTATTTGAAGTCAATCCAACCATTTCCTGATGACTGGTAAGCTTTTGAAAAAGGTCCCTGAATTAAATTGAATCCCGAATAGGGGAATTTCCCGTAGTCACGTGACAACTAAGCTCATATTCTGAATTTTTTTTTTGGATTTGTTCCTTAGCATGCGAATTGCATCCGTTTGTTATTTGAAGTCAATCAAATCATTTTAAGAAAGGTCCTAAAATAATCGAACTCTTGAAAAGGGGAATTTCCCATAGTCACGTGACAATAAGCTCATTTCTGAATAATTTTTTTTGGAATATTTCCCAGATATGTGAACTTGCATCCGTTTGTTATTTGAGTCAATACCTTCCTCCTTGAGTTTTATGAGCTTCAAAAAAGGTCCCTAAACTGAAATAACTCCCAAAAAGGGGAATTTCCCTAGTCACGTGACACTAAGCTCATATTCCGAATTATTTTTTTTGGAGTATTTTTCCAGATATGTGAATTTGCATCCGTTTGTTATTTGAAGTCAATCCAACCATTTCCTGATGACTGGTAAGCTTTTTAAAAATGGTCTCTAAATTGAAATAACTCCCAAATAGGGGAATTCCCAGTCCGAGACAACTAACTCATATTCTGATTTTTTTTTTTGGAATGTTTTCCTTGACATGTGAACTTGCATCCGTTTTTTATTTGAAGTCAATCCAACCATTCCTGATGACTGTAAGCTTTTGAAAAAGGTCCCTGAAATAATTTGAATCCCGAATAGGGGAATTTCCCATAGTCACGTGACAACTGAGCTCATATTCTGAATTTTTTTTTTGGAATATCTTTTTTGACATGTGAACTTGCATCCGTTTTTTATTTGAAGTCAATTCAACCATTTACTGACGACTGGCGAGCTTTTGAAGAAAGGTCCCTGACATGATTTGAATCCCGAATAGGGGATTTCCATAGTCACGTGACAACTGAGCTCATATTCTGAATTTTTTTTATTGGGATTTATTCCTTAGTATGTGTGCTTGCATCCGTTTTTTATTTCAAGTTAATATCTTTTTTCGTTAAGTTTTTATTGCGCTTTTTCGAATCCCGAATGCGAATCCCGAATCCCGAATACCGAATACCTAACTCCAGCGAATGTACCAATATAATTTACCAATGAGCTTGTTTTTTTATTTTCATTTTTCTGATCGGTTACTGGGTGCAAAAATTTAATTTGACCTTTTGACATCATACATGTTTTTGACCTTTTGACATCATACATGTTTTTGACCTTTTGATATCATAAGTGTTTTTGACCTTTTGACCTCATACAGGTTTTTGACCTTTTGACATCATAAGTGTTTTTGACCTTTTGACATCATAAGTGTTTTTGACCTTTTAACATCGTAAGTGTTTTTGACCTTTAACTCGTAGTGTTTTAACTTTTAAGTGTTTTTGACCTTTGACATCATACATTGTTTTTTGACCTTTTCATACTGCTGTTTTTGACCTTTTGATATCAGAAGTTGTTTTGACCGTTTTGACATCATAAGTGTTTTTGACCTTTTGACATCATAAGTGTTTTTGACCTTTTAACATCGTAAGTGTTTTTGACCTTTTAACATCGTAAGTGTTTTTGACCTTTTGACATCATACATGTTTTTGACCTTTTGACATCATACATGTTTTTGACCTTTTGACATCATAAGTGTTTTTGACCTTTTGACCTCATACAGGTTTTTGACCTTTTGACATCATAAGTGTTTTTGACCTTTTGACATCATAAGTGTTTTTGACCTTTTGACATCATACATGTTTTTGACATTTTGACATCATAAACTTCATAAGTGTTTTTGACCTTTTAACATCATAAGTGTTTTTGACCTTTTAACATCATACATCTTTTTGACCTTTTGACATCATAAGTGTTTTTGACCTTTTGACATCATACTATGGCGCGCCAAAAGGCTTTTTAATACTAACTTTTTTTTATAATACCAACTTTTTTTTATAATACCAACTTTTTTTTATAATATCAACTTTTTTTTATAATATCAACTTTTTTTTTATAATACCAACTTTTTTTTATAATACCAACTTTTTTTATTATAATACCAACTTTTTTTTTATAGTACCAACTTTTTTTTTAGTTTTCATAACACCAATTTTTGTCTCGCTTACTATGCGTGTATAATCGATCAAGTGTAGAAAGAGTCTTAGCGCAATTACACCTAGCCTGGAGACCACTTAAGGTTTTTTGATAGACTGGATGATGCCATTTCACAGTCGCAAAGCGTAATGGGTAATCAGGGCCACTGCGCGCTGATGACGACTTGACTTGACTTATCATTGGTCCAAAGTTTTGAAAAAATAGTATATATAATACTGTATATCTATACAAAACCAAACAAAAGTTGCAACAAAATTTGATTGGTCTGAAGAATCAATCCACCAGCCAGAGAGAGAACAAACAACACAAATGACAAAAATAAGCTGAACTACCAGCAGTCTTTGGACCTTTACCCAAGCAGCCAACAGCCAAGTCAAGGACAGGACATCCATGACCATGTGCCTCATGTAGATTTTCCAGTGAAGAACTGTAAAGGCCCGTCTACATGGTGAAAAAAGAAAATTGACTAAGCGAGACCAAAAAAATTGATATTATAAAAATGAAAGTTAGTGTTATAAAAAAAAGTTGATATTATAAAAAAAAAGTTGATATTATAAAAATGAGTTTTATTATAATAAAAAGTTGTATTATAAAAAAGTTTGATACTATAAAAATGAAAGTTGGTATTATAAAAGTGAAAGTTGGTATTATAAAAAAAATTTAGTATTATAAAAGAAAGTTGATATTATAAAAAAAAGTTAGTATTAAAAAGCCTTTTGGCGCGCCATATCATACATCTTTTTGACCTTTTGACATCATAAGTGTTTTTGACCTTTTGACATCATACATGTTTTTGATATTTCAGTAATCTGACATGGATTCAACGAATATACCATCCAAGCCTTCACCCTGCAATCAAAAAGATACTGAAGGTATTTAAAACGTGTTATTTTATCATTTATATTTTAAATTTCTGTATTAGTCCGGTACATTTCGGTTTTACCTTGAAGAATAAATAATATTTGTCCACAAGAGCCACCGAAAAATCGCATTCGATGCGAATCATTTTTGGACTCTTTTTGGACTCTTTTATAATGACGCCAATGTTCAGTGCAAACCTTGCAAAAGAGATTTTTAAAAAGCTTTCAAAAATAAACTTCGTACACTAGACCCCTTAAATATGGTTCGAAATAACCCAACCCAATCCTTCCATACTTCTTTCTACCGTCATCAACTACTCAGTAACATTAACATTTACATTTCCAAACCAAACTCAAAAGATTGGCCTTATTACACGAATCTGTAACCTTGGGGAAAATTAAAATATCATAGCCGCATTTGTTGTGCGCAGATTTGTAATACTTGCGCAGATTTGTAATACCTGCGCAGATTTGTAATACTTTCTGTGCAGATTTGTAATACCTGCGCAGACTTGTAATAAAGTTTGCGCAAATTTGTAATACTTGAGCTGCGCAGAAATGTAATACTTCTCTGCGCAGATTTGTAATTTGGAATTTAGATTTTTACTTCGAGGGCATATGTTTCCCACGAAGAAAAGATTCGAAAAAAAGACTTAGAAAATAATCAGAAAATCACACAAAGGTTGTATATCTTTTGTATGAACATTAACTTTATAAGAAACGAATCAATATATTTTAATCTAATGAAAATTGGCTTTTGGCTGTTGGTTCTTTCAATACAAACATGGGATTGGGAATAATTTTAATATTTTCATTTTTCTTATAAGCATCAACTTTATAAGAAACGAAACAATATCTTTTAATCTAATGAAAATTGGCTTTCGGCGCTTGGTTCTTTCAATACAAACATGGGATTGTGAATAAATGCAATATTTTCATTTTTTTTATAAGCATCAACTTTATAAGAAACGAATCAATATATTTTAATCTAATGAAAATTGGCTTTTGGCAGTTGGTTCTTTCAATACAAACTGGATTGGGGGAATAATTTTAAATTTTTTTTCTTATCGCATCAACTTTATAAGAAAGAAACAATATTTAATCTAATGAAAATTGGCTTTCCGCGCTTGTTTCTTTCATACAACATGGGTTGTGAAATTTTAAAATTTTCATTTTCTTATAAGCACATTTTATAAGACGATCAAATCTTTTATCTAATGGAAATTTTCCAATCATTTTTTTTTCATCTTATGTATTTTTTCTATCTAACAACAACAAAAACATACCGAAACTAACCATCAAACTCTTTTTGAAAGAGTTAACTCAACATTTCACTGAGAGTCATGGGAATGTAATCAGGGTATGAAATTATAAAAAAATCTAGTCAGAGGGGATAGGTTCTGCTAGAGAAGGTGGTTTAGAGCATCAATATTTTCTTATCATATCATCTTATAAATTGTTCATCAATTTTGGTACTACCTCTTGAAATGATAAAATGTTGACAAAAATATTTTTATATAATTAATTGTTTTTTCATAACAAAGTGCTTATAAAAATACGTCCACGTTGTTCTCTGTAACTTGTTTACTTTGAAATAAACAGTTACCGACAAGAAATAATAATCATTTTACGAGTTATTGGTTAGTTTCTTATAAAAGCAGTTCTTATAAAAAATAAATATGTTCATGTTATTCTTCGCACCTTGTTTACTTCGAAATAAACAATTACCGGCAAGAAATAATTTTTATTTTGCGAGTTTTGGTTAGTTTCTTATAAAAGCAGTTTTTAAAAAAATTTATGTCCGCCTATCTTCAAAACAATTTTTATTACCAGAAATTCTTATAAAAGCACTGCTTGGAAAAAAAAAATTGATTGATTATTTATTCGATGTGCTCAATAATCACAACTTTATTTGGGTATTATTCTAAGTCCTTTTTAATGCATTTTGTTCGCAGAATAGAACTTGGTTACCAATGAAAATATAAATTCCAAATTACAAATCTGCGCAGAGAAGTATTACTTTTCTGCGCAGCTCAAGTATTACAAATTTGCGCAAAGTTTATTACAAATCTGCGCAGGTATTACAAATCTGCGCAGGTATTACAAATCTGCGCAAGTATTACAAATCTGCGCACAACAGCATTCTTTTCACCGTTTAACATAAAATGACTAGCCTGAATATCCAAGCTCAAAATTTTAGAAAAACAAAAATTACCTAAACCTACAAAGTTCTAAACTTATAGAGCTTAGTCTCCCTAGAGAATGAAAGTCTAGTAAGTAAACTTTAAACGAATATTTTTACAATATTATAGAAACTTCGTCGTTAGCTTTGGACGACCCAAAAGAGGTAAGTTTTAATTGTTATTCGCAGCCAGAAGTGTTCAACAAAGCTTGGCGGATTTGACTGCCGTGAACACCACAAGTTTTCTCTAAAACCTGTGGAGACGGGTGAAATTATCACAAGCCGTCACATGTGCCACCTTCCAATCTCTAGAATCGATCTTTTTCATGAACTTTTTCAAAAAGTAAGTTTAGTTCTTTCGTGAGACCAAAATATCTTTGGCTTTTCTTTGATGAAATTTTCAAACTTTCAAAGTGAGTCCGTGATTTTTATAAACCATTGATTTTTATAAACCCTGGACTTAAGCAATGTTAATGATCGGAGTTTTTTGAAAACACGGCACACTTATGCTAGCTCTACTTAAATTTTAAAACCAAATTTCATTGAATTATTATATCGGGCACTTATACCATGAATATAGCTTGGTCCAGGGTATATAATGAGATGGATAAAACCTTGCAACTTATGTGTCAATCACGATCATAGGCGTAGCGAGATACCCTGCAAAATTCATGGATGAGAGTGGTTTTTACGACACTATAATTATTGTCTTTGTTTTACCAAAAGATTATGAATTTTTCATAAACGTCTGCACTCTCCCATAAATTTTGCAGGAGTCTGTTAAATGACGCGCCTAACGCGCCCACGCGCCTTACACGCCCACGCGCCCTACGCGTCTGAATTTCGATGCGCCTTTAAGTTTTGACGCACCTTCTTACGTGCCTTAATATCGATGTGCCCTAAATTTTTGACGCGCCTTACTTACTTGCCTTATTACCGACGCGCCCTGAGGTTAAGTATCAGTAGATAACTCAGGACGACGTACGAATTTTTGAAGCCTTCGTTCGCGCTACGGCACTTTTCTACAGGCTAACCCGAAAGCTAGGCAGACATACCCCGGGCAAAAATATCGGATTTGCTCTAGAACAAGAAACTGAACGGAAACGTGTTCTAGAGCAAACCCGATATTTAACCACGCTATTAGTCCTTTTCAAAGCAAGTAAGGAATTGTGTTTAATGTCAGCATATTTATTTTAGTCTATTTTAAATATTTTCCGTCAAGATCTGATCAACTCATTTTTATTAGGCACCTGAGAGTAAATTCACGTGAAAAAAAGTCTGAAATTTGGTCCGTGAATTAATCAATTGTAAGACGATACTATAATCCCAAGTACACCACAATCGATTACATTTTTAAACTAGCATTAACTATCGCTATAAATGCCCCCATAGCCCTGAATTTATGATAATTTAATAAGGAATTCTACTTTTAGCCTAAGTAATCGCCCTACCGTTCCACTCTTATTTATTTATAAGCATAACGCTTATAAGCAAAATTTAGCTAAAATTTGGAAAATAATAAGGCATAATCAATTAACTCTATTCATACTAGGCTTTTAGGGGCGGTCCAGAACTAGGGGGGGGGCTTTTCCTGTACCACCCCTTAACTTTTGATCTAGTGGGTCTTTTTGGATGAAATTTGGCATAAAAGATCCTTGTGACGTAAGGTAACTTTTGACAAAAAATAAATTTTGATGACGTCACTCATCATGCCCAAGGTGAGCAAAAACCGAAAATTTCCTTTGTTCTTATAAATAGCTATTGTATTCTAACAAAGGCTTTAGAAAAAGTTGCCCGAGTTTAAAATGCTTATTTTATCCTAAATATTCATTAAATTACGGTTTAAACGATATATTTGACAATGAAAATAACTTTGTATTGGAAAAGTGTCAATTTTTGTGACACCTTACTGTCAGAAATGTCATCATGCTCAAGGTGTGAAAATATTTAGGTGTCAAATTTTTTTTTATTTTGAAGCTAAATAAAAGTTAGGAATTTACAGAAAATTTCACGGCAAAAGCTCTATTATTTCAGGAGCTATTAGCAATAGTTTGACCTCCGAACAGAAAGAGCCACCCCCTAGTCCGAATAGGGTTAAGTATGAACTCGCAAGAAAATAACACACTGAGAATTCAACCAGAAAATGAAATATTGATAAAACCATGTGTCATTGAGTCTATAAATAAATTTTTACGAAGTGTTTTTGATAGATATGATAAATGATAAAGAAATAAAATCACTTCTGTCTCATAGAGAATGCTAAAAAATTTGGATTAGAAATCAGAAAAAATGAAATGAACCGCCGTTGTTGTCGTCTTTTTTTCTGAATAATTTTTTGTAGAACATTCGCCTTTCACGTGCCGGGGGGCAATAAGAATCACGTCAAAATTTACAAAAATTTAAGGTAGTAATACTGTAAGGCACGTCAAAAATTTAGGGCGCGTTGATAATAAGGCGCGTAAGAGGGCGCGTCAAAATTCAGGCGCGTAAGGCGCGTCATTTAACAGACTCATTTTGCAGGGTATCTCGCTACGCCTATGACGATTACGGATGTGTTGAAATAGTTTTCTACTAAAGTATCTGTAGATGTCCCAGCTGGCACACAACGTTGTTTCAACGTTCATCTAACGTTACATTGACTTTGAAACAACGTTGTGTGCCAGCTGGGGTTACATTAACCCATACTGAAAGACACTTTTTTCTTCAATAAATCGCACATAAGTTAGTGTGACTTTTATTTGTTGAACCACACAGAATCTCTTAAAATGATGTTAATCAAACCATGTTTTAAATATTTTGTTTAAAATGCATGTCGTGACTCCATCATTTTTATTTATTTCAGGAAATAAATAAAAATGGAGGAAAGCGAAAGCGACAGAATGAATCTGCCCTACAGGTACCGGAGAATCCCTTTTGTCTATTAATCATATTTCAGTGTGAAACAGTTAATATAACAGATGGACGTGGTCGTTGTAGCAATCAAATGCAGAAATTTTTATCCGAATTATTATATACATTTTATACGTTAAGCTCTGAAGGTGTCTCTTTTTTTGGACCTACCCATGTCTGCTCGTTTGTTCGTTAGTCTGTTACGAGTTTTCACACTTTTCACACGCACTTTGCACAC
This sequence comes from Clytia hemisphaerica, assembly GCF_902728285.1. Lineage (NCBI taxonomy): Eukaryota > Metazoa > Cnidaria > Hydrozoa > Leptothecata > Clytiidae > Clytia > Clytia hemisphaerica. Next base: position 8,419 of record NW_027104125.1, on the reverse strand, counting down.
TGATTCAAAATAACAATACCTAAAATGTGATGGAACCCGATTTTCGAAAGAATAATTCCTTGGGTAAATTTGGGTCAAAATTCGGGATTGGCTCTTATGATGAAAAATGGTAATACCCGAAATAATATCGGATTTTCTATTTGGGGAAATTTTCCTTTGTCATTGTTAGGGAAAATGAGCAATTCTCATGATTAGTTTTTTATTTCTTCTTTTTCACAATGATGTAAAACAGTAATGCTTAAGATCTGATGGAGCCTGATTTTCGAAAAAAAATGGACTATTCAAAATTACTAGCAACTGGTAGCAACCTATTGAGACAACCTGCTTCTACAAACAAATATATTGCACACGAGCGACTGTATTTTATTCTAAACTTACACTTGAAGTAAAACGCTTCATGATTTTACTTCGCCATGTTTCAGATGTTTGTACTTTGAAGCCCAATTAGTTTTTGTTTCGAAATATCTACCATTGAGAGATCTTTAATTATTCTATATGACTATTTAAAATGATTCTTTTTTTTTTCTTAGGAGGCTGACGATATTGAAGTAAGTAAATCAGCCCTTAAAAATGCTGGTCAAAATGCCAAACTCACATATTTCTGACAATTCTTAAAAACTGTGTTTCTATTTTAATTGGTCATATTTTTTTCACAACTTTTGAATTCTCGATGAAACTTACAAAGCGTAAACTGTTTATCAAATCACGAGAATCGAGTTATTGAAGTCTAATTTCATTCTAGATTGGTCTGTCAGTCACAAAGCGCCTTAAGGGTGTCACACGTGACATCAAGAAAGGCGAAGAGCCTTTTGTTACCGCGATATGTAAGTCTTTTATATAGATTTTCATTCTTACATTTTCTCCCAAACGATTAAAAGATGACCACCGGATTTAGATTTTTAAGATGCCAGTGACAAGCATTTTGTTAACCACGGATATCTTTGGCGATTTGTTCATGTCATAATGTTCACTCTCGTGTTTCTAGCCGGGGGAGGGGGGTGCAGTGGGTTTACCAACTGACGGTATGTGCGGCGAAAAAATTAGCTTTTAGAATCGCACCCTTACAGTGCAGAAAAAAATAGGTGAAATTCATACCCTTACAGTGCATTTTTTTCAAATTTTAAACTCTTTTAGAGCAAAAAAAATCAACATTTTCGAGCAAAAATTTGCAATTTTTCCCAGATTTGCTGAAATTTCCACCCTTACAGTGCATTTATCAAAGTTCATCCTTACAGTGCATTTCTGATATTTTGAAAAACATACCCTTAACCGCCGCACATACCCGTCGGTCAATTTGCCTGACTGCCCCCCCCCCGGGGTTTCTAGTGTCTCTGGTGGGGGGCGTACGAGGTTTTGAATTACCGCCATCCCGGCCATTTTTTTGAAAATCACCGTTATCCTGTCCAAATTTTTCGAAAATACCGGTCCCGCTGTTTTTCCCATAAAATTCTAAGGACTAGAAGTAAAAAATTTGGCAAAATGGAATAGAATGTGTATGAGGTCGATCACTATTTTTGTATTTTGTTTCGATTGCAAAATTTCAGCCTAATCAGACAATTTTAGAAGTTTCTAGTCTGCCCCAAAGTTTAGCCTCGTTTTGAGGCTAAAACTTGTGACCACGCCCAAAGAAATCAAAACTTTGAAAAAATGAAAAAAAAACACAGATATCTGTAAAGCCGGAAGGGCTAGATCTGCGGCCTGGATCAAAAATTGAAGCTCATTCTTGTTTGTCTCATCCTTGTTTGGGCTTTGGTAGGATTTCCCAAGAGAAGCTCAAGTGGAAAAAAGGAGATATGACGTAGCCTAGTTTCTCCGCGAACAAAACATTTTCATAGGAACCGGGCTTTATAAAGCCCCGTGCACATCTGCATTAACGTTTCAAATAAGGTTTTTTATGAAATGTAAGATCCTTATTTTTTGGGTGTTTTTCGCGTTTTTTTTACCTTTGCTGACTCCTGTGACAAGCTTTTTTATAGTCCGAAAATTTTATGTACACCGTCTACGTATGGCTTTTACCGAAATACCGTTGTTTTTTATAAGAATTACCTCATCCCGGACGAAAAATCAGGTGTTTTACCGTCACTGTGGCTCTTGGAAAATACCGTTTCCCGAACACTTTTTATCGTTTTTACCGCTTCCCGGCCCTAAATTAGGCCTTATCCCGAATACCGCCAGATCGTACGCCTCCCCCTCTCTGATGATTTACCCCCATGTTCTACGGTTATCTTCTCTTTTCTTGGGAGGAAGAAAAAGATAAATTCATTCAAAAAAAGAGTATTTGAGTAGGAGACCTGTTTAACCCTAATCATAGCATGTTCATGATCATAGGCAGACTTTCAAGACTGATCATAGTTTTCCTATGGGTATTCCTTTAAAGCATCCAGTTATTGCAAGATATTCATATATTGAATAGTCTACAGTTTTTCAGAAGAGTTAGATTTACAAAGACCAAAGCAATCTTCATAATCTTGGCGAGGTCTTATAATTAAGGCACCAAGTCTATTATCAACGTATGATATTTATGCAATTTCAAGGCCACACACCTAATGAGAATCTCTTCAGTGCCGTAGGAAGCATTTTCATATTGGGGGGGGCTGAAGTTTAGTGACACCGCGAGGGCCAACCATGGTTTGGCCTGAGGGGGGGGGATTTTGAAAATTTGAGCTCTAGATGGCTTAAAAATACACTCAAAACATGCACACAAAGACAATTATGACAAATTAAAAAAGAAAAACTTTGCATTTTGCAAAATAACCATTTTTGAAAAAATTATTGGGGGGGGGTATAGCCCCCCCTTGCCCCCCCAGTTGCTACGGCACTGCTCTTCATCTCATTTTTGAAGGCACAAACTTTCACAGAAGACTCTTCTCGTGCTGTTGTCAAATAATAAACTAAACCTGAAAATTTTTTACGCAAAAACCAATTAAAAGTTTGTTTAATGAATGTTGGTATATTTATCAGATTGCTATGTAGCCTTTGAAAAATGTTTTTTTGATTTCAGATTCTAAACTGTAACGTGCTAAAGCACTAGGCTCAAATTCAGTGTACGTGTAAAAGTGGAAGATCCAATTCTAAACACTTTTTTAGCGGGTTGAATAAAGAATTGAAACTTTTTTGTAAATAGGGACACTCAAAAATAGAGAAGGCTCAATTATTAATCCAGGGTGAAGGGTACTTAAGGACAAAAGCTAGCCTTTAATTGTAAAGTTAGAATTATGAGTCATATGGTAATGGATTCTCTGGATTAAGAAAAGCTCAATTATAAAGCCCACGTGATGGGAGCTCGGGATAAAGGAAGGCGCGGTTTTAAACTTTTAGAATTTGTAAACCCAGGAAGATGGATACTTTGGGTAGAGAAGATTTCTATTTCTTTTTTAGAAACTATTAAATTATGCAATGATTAAATATTAAATAAAATTAAAAAAATTGGAAACACGACACAAATATAATACACAATCTATTTCTGGCTCTTAAAAAATATTTGACGTCAATTATTTTGAGTTTCATGACGCTAATTAGTATATGTAATCACATGATAACGAGTGGAATTCGAATATAATTGCACGAGTGATTTTTTTGTTACACGTTTTTTTTTTTTATAAGGAACACGTTTATAAGGAACTCGAGGCTGAAAGTAGTCCAAAAAATAAGGAATTGTTAAGGAACTGCTCAGGCTAAGAATAAGAAAACAAGTTCTAAGGAACAGTAAAAGTAAGAGTTTTCACTTGAACTAGCTATGTAAATAAGGAACTCAAAAGGAACTTTGAGGCTGAAATTTTCTGTAAAAATAAGGAACTCCAGGCTCAGAGCAAAGTTAAGGTTCCTTATATAAAAAAAAACGTGTATTAATTTTCCGAGTCCGAAAGGACGAGGAAAATTCGAAACAAAAAATCACGAGTGCAATTTTCGAATTGTACGAGTTATTATGTGATTACGAGCTAATCGCACAATGGCTTTCACTACTTTTTCCCAGTCTTTTTCTGAGAGTTTTATATTTTTCTCTTCTCTTTATGTCTTTCTTTTATTGTTGTTTATTGATTTTCTTTCTCACAAAATAAATTCCGAATGCAATTAAAACGTTCGATGCAAAAAAAAACATTAAAATGAATTTTGTAATTAACGATTAATTGCTCTCTTTGAAGGCGCGCCAAAGAAGAAAAAATAACTCATCGTGTGATTAAGCGCAAAATCCCGGTAAAAGGGGGATAACTAACGAAAAAAAGCGACATTAAAAAAACGAAAATCTGCCCCTAAGTTTTAACCTAAGGAAGGTGTGTGCCAAATTTCTGCTCCGTAAACCCATTATTCCGCTCTCTACGATGCTCAAAGTTTTCGGACATACAAACAAACATTCTGAGATTCTAGCTCAACTGAAGTTGAGAACTGCATTGTGACAAAAATATACTCATTAAAAATGATTTTTTTATAGTTTCTACAAAGGGAAAGCTCCTTCAGTTCTCGCTAAATCAAGGTATCATTATTTGTTTCTCCGGAGTTCAGTGTTGTTTTCTCTTGCCCCTACATAATTATTTTCTCTCTCTTCACAGTTTCTTTCTTTCTCTGTTATTTGTCAGATAGTCGATATTTAACTTTTGGACAGTCATTATATTGTTTTCACGGGGTCCATTGCCTGCCAGCTCGACTAACTATGAACTGAACGGAAGTTAGAAGGGGTGGGGATTCGAACCGGGATCCCCTGGTATAAGGGGTTGGCGCCTTGACCACTTAATCATCACTCCGTAAAACTGTGCTATTCGTTATTTGGTCTGCCTGTCTCATTGGTTTTTCTGTGGTTTTGTTAGTCATCGCCTCTTGTTGTAAAAGGAAATGGGTGTTTGTTTACAATTGCCCTAGGGAGGAAAGTGAAGAACCCAGGGCACTCGAAGTGAATGGTTTTGCATTTCCAGATCTATCCGAAGGGCATACATGTCCAGATTTGGTGTGGTTATTCTGTTCTTCGTGGGGGGTGTGTGAGTACTAGGGGGATAAAGCCAAATTGAAGCTAACTTTATTAAAGAGATAAAAAGATTATCTCCATATGCTTTGCCACACACCCCTCCTCAATGATATATGAAATATGTTTCAAGTACATTTGATAAAGATATCTTAAGAAACTCCATTACATTATTCAATTCTGAAAATTTTTATTGCCATTTTGTATGCATAGATAAAAATTTGTAATATAATGCATTTTCATGCATAAATTTAAGCTACAAAAATTTTTCCCCACCACACACCAACCCAACCCAGATTCCCGTTCTTGTCTTGTCTTGAATAGAACTATGTGGTGGGATGGGAAAATTAAAAAAAAATAAAATGGCGGCTAAACAACGCCCAACCCCACCCGGCCACCACACCCCCTGTAGACAGATTCCGTTCTTTGTCTTGGGTGAAAATCTAGAATTTAAATCATTACACGCTTTTTTATAAGAATATCTGCTATAAGAATATCAGGGTGAAAATTGGCCAAATCGTAAGAATATCCTAAGAATAACCTCTAGGGTTGTTTCACAGAATTTGATAAAAATACAGTCATTTTTTTGGTATTAAAAAAGCTGCTCTTGTTTGACTTGAATTTAACCTTTGAGGAGAAATTTAATTTTCATCCAAGTCATTTCAACGCCAAATTCTCAAATTGTCATTTCCTTTTTGAAAAAGTCCAGTCTGAAAAAGTAAGAAAATTTATGAAAGGTGCAAAATAACAGGTTGGCGGCGTAAATCTGTTCAGATTTGATGGTACAGCAAAGGAAACAAAGCCACAAATATGTTACATTTATTTTAAGAAAATACGAACCAGAAAAAACAGGTATCTTTATTAATCTTTTCAAAGATTTAGATATCCTTCAAAGAAACGATTGCACCGAATAAACCGGAAAGGTTACTATCATAAAACAAAACGAAGGGATAAGCCAAACAAACAAATAGCGAGCCAAATAATCTAAACGAGGAAAATATTACATGTAGTTCAAAAATGATGCGGTTACAATCTCAAATTAGTAAATCTACCGATGAACTTTTATTGACAAACAATGTTGAATTCGTTGAAAAACAGTCTTGAAATTTCGAGAAACAAAAATCATTCTCCAAGTTTGAGAAACTACTTATTACATATTTTGTTAGAGTGTCTAAATTTGAGATGAGGCTTCATGTACTTATTTCTTTAAACCAAATTTAACCAAAACTGTTCTCACTGGCTCTCTTCAAGCGTTTTCATTAGCAAGTGCTGGTAAGTGTGACAAACAAAAGTTAAAAGGAAACATAAAATCATTTCACGCTCCAAAAAAGGGCGGGGGCGTACGGGGTTTGCGATTTCCGAAAAGCCGAATAATTTTGATAAAATTTCCAAAATTTCGAAGCAAAAATTCATGGATTTCCGATACCGAAACAATTTCAGCATACAAAAATACCGAAGGAATTTTGCCCGATTTCCGAAATTGCCATAAAAAAAGGGTCGATTTCCGCAATTCCGAAAAGCCGTACGTCCCCACCAAAAAAGATCAGTGACTTTAATATCAAAAGTTTATGTAAATTAAATATAATAATTTTAAATTATCAAAAGACTTTCAATTTTTGTATTTACAAGACGTTTCATCGTATTCCATCGCAACATGACCTGGAATGAAAAAGGGCGGGTGAATTAAGAAACATTATCAACCCTGCGAAGAATCATGTACAAAGAAATCTTTCTATATTTCGTGCTCGCAAGGGAACTTCTATTCTAATCTATTCTATTCCAGATAGAGAAAGTCCGCAATAATTCTACTGCATTTCAGTGATAATTTACCTTGGCTGAGAAACTATATTTCATCGTTCTTATCAATATAATTCTGCAGTGAAACACTAGGCGCTAAGTTTTGACAGGATTATAAAATTTCCTATCAATTTTAGTTAGAAAGACATTAAAGTAGAATACTAACAAGCGGAAAACAAAAGAGGATTGACATGACGATGAAAAATGAAGAAATATCCTTTTCTGCAAAAAAAAAAGAAATATCCTTTTTTGCAAGTGATAAGTAATAAACTTGTACAACTGTAGAAAAGTTTTATTTCTTTGTCTTCTTAATGTTTTTTTTATATTTGGACTTCTTTATTTGAAAAAGCAAGTATTACTTTTGTATCATATATAGAAGTCTGGAAGATGGATTCCAAATAGGCAGAATAGAATAAAAGTAAATTATTACTTTCTTCTCAAACTTCCGGGTTTGGTTCTTGGACGGCGGGACGTTGATGCCTAGCAAAGTCGGTGCTGTGTTGTGATCTGTGAATAGAAAATTGTGAAAATTAAATCATTGTCAAAGGGAAGCTCCTTTAAAGTTTCTTCACTTCCAACTTCATCGATAAAATTTGCACTCTTTAGTGTTTTGTTTGTGGTTTGTTTTGGAAAAAAGTCAACTAGAGAAAATGCTTACGATTCGTCATTACGAAGGAAAAACTTCCTTTCATATTCCGCGAACGAAATACCAAATCGCTGCAATGCTTCTTTGTTGGGTTCTTCCAAATCCTCTGGACGTTTCTTGTGGAAGTAGATGATCAAAATATGTATAAATATAAAAAACATATGTTTGTTTATAGTGGCAATGTGTCACGCAAGACCCCTTTCACGAGTACAAAGTCTTCAAGTGTTTCGCAAAATTGTAAAGAATGTTGTTTAATGAATAGACAAATGATGTCGAAGTAAAAAATTAACTTAACTTTCTACTGACACAAAAAGTAGAAAGGGGTACTTTTTTTCCAAACACACGAAAACAACATACACAGAACATGTTTGCAGCGAAAATTGACCTTAATAAATTACAATTGATTGCTAAAAAAGACCATGGTCTGAAAACATCATATAATGAATATTTCTATTAGGTTAAAAAAGCTTATTGATCAACTTACGGGGTATCGACCTGGAAGGGTTTCGACCCTAGCCAGACCCCTCCTTGCAGTTAGCAGCCGCCTTAGCGCCTGCTTCTTGTTCGCCTGCTCTTTTGGCCGCGAGGACTGATTTCTTTTCCAGGAGTATCTTCCCTGACAGAAGGGAGCCAGCCTTGCCCAAAAGTTTCATGATCACAACTTGATCGTTCTCCTCGGCCGGCTGTGGGTCCTTCGGAACCTCTTTACAATTTTTTTGTAAATTTTGTACTAAAAAGAAACCAATTTTAACAATCATTTAAGCCTTACAAGAATAGTGTAATTACTCCATAAAAACACTATTTCAAAACCATAGAAGCAACTACCTCTTATTTACATGCCAACGGTTGTCACTGTCCGGGTTGTATACGCGGCGCCTTGGGCCCGCAGCGGTGTTGACGGCTCGAATTTCAATCAGGTTACCCGTTGGTACAAAATAATAAACTACGATCTCATTTTTGTAAGTTTTTATTAGTGTAGTAGCTAATAACAATATCAACAATTTATTAATAACATATGCCAA
>NW_027104124.1:0-1394 GCF_902728285.1 Clytia hemisphaerica | reverse complement strand
AATTGCTTTTTAATCAAACCCCTTAAGAGTAATTAAGAACTTATTGGAAAAATGACGTTATGAACTTTAAGCAAAATCCAGATGAAAAATTGATGAAAAACCACTATTTTGAAGATTTCGAGAGAAAGAAGCATTTAAAAAAAATTTCCGCAAAAGTTTTTATTGTTTGGTAAAAGATACACCATCTACTGCGAAAATTTTTTCAAAATGTTTTTTCTTCGCCGAAACTAAGCTCTTCGAAGTTGAAATACTCTTCCTCGCAAAAGTCTTCATTTTCTTCTTCATCAAATTTTTTCAATGAGATTTTTGAATTTTCAGATTCAGGAATAGTTTGTCTAACAGAAAATGTATAAGATGCCATATTTTTGTTGGTTACATCAGTCAGAAAACACATTTTAAACACGGCAATTATGAAAAATTCACTATGGTCAGAGCCCTTAATGTCAGCATATTTGTTTTTCTTATAAGCATCTTCTTTATAAGAAACCAATCAATAACTTTTGATTTGAGGGGATTAGGCTTTCGGTAAGCAGTATTTTCAAAGCAAGTAAGGGACTGTGCTTAACGTGGGCATATTTATTTTTCTTATAAGCATCGTCTTTATAAGAAACCAATCAATAACTTTTGATTTGAGGGGATTAGGCTTTCGGTAAGCAGTATTTTCAAAGCAAGTAAGGGACTGTGCTTAACGTGGGCATATTTATTTTTCTTATAAGCATCGTCTTTATAAGAAACCAATCAATAACTTTTGATTTAAGGGAATTTGGCTTTCGGTAATATTATTATTGGTCAGATAGGGCTGATGTGTAAGCATACTTTTAAAACTATTGATTTAAAGATGCTTAATTTGTCTGATTTATTTTTCCCTTATATTGTTAACAAAATTGTTGAATTTTTTTCCAAGGGTGGGTGGGTTTTTGTTGGTTGATCTATTGGATTGGTATCATGAAATTTACAAGGTCGATTTTTAGCTTAATCATGATGGTGTGTGCCTGTGGTCGTCAAAGATAATCGGACAACATTGAACATAAATTTCATAAATGAAACTCCTACTAGAATATTTTCATTCGAAAAATTCATGAAGAAAATCATACAATATAAATTCAGGGTTTGATTGAGGTCGAAGAAGTAAAATATTCAACAAAATAAAGTTTGGACTCGTAACACTTTTTTCAATTATCTTTACAGAGGCGCTATTGATAATAAAAAGTAGCCCATAAAACACCTAAAAGAACAGTACAAATAATAAATCAAAATAATAACATATAAGATAAGGCGCGATAAGGCGCGTAAGAAGGCGCGTCAAAATTCAGACGCGTAAGGTGTGTGGGCGCGTAAGGCGCGTCAATAAATGGAAGGCGCGTGGGCGCGTAAGGCGCGTCATTTAACAGACT
>NW_027104123.1:189638-319451 GCF_902728285.1 Clytia hemisphaerica | reverse complement strand
ATTTGCAATATTTATCAAAGTATCTCTCTTTCTCATATTAATTTTCATGAGACATCTTTTATGAATAAATTTTACAAAAAAGCAATTATCAATAAGTTTAACGTCAAAAAGATTGTAAAGAAAGTTAATTCATAATGACTGTACAAAAAAGATTATTGCGTTGGCATATATTTCGTACAATTTGTTAAACACACGCAACAACCTTCTACTCAGAACCACTCAATACTTTTTTCCTAACAAGCTGTAAAAATGAGACAAAAGCCTTCCAGACCAGTGTTTTTATAATGATTATGGTCTGATCAGTAAAATTAAAAATTATTATGAAATCAGCTACTTTCATAGATTCATCGTGAAAACTATTTGAAAACGCACTTTTTAGGAAAGAAATGTAGCTGTCAAGTTTTCGTCTTCTAGTCATTCCTCCCATGTAGATTGGAGTTCAGATTGTTGTTTTCGAAGTGAAAGTTGATGAATGCACTGAATTACGCCCCCTAAAATTTCAGATTGTAAGTTAAATAGATTTGTAAATTTCAAACATTTTTCAAAATGAAATCTTTCCGAACAAAATGTAGTTAAAAACTAGGGCAAGATGGGTTACAGAGATGCTCCGCTGGTCAGGGTACCTTTTTTAACCTCCACGAGTCCCAGGTAGGGTCACAAAAACACCAAAATAGAAAAATCAGTCCCTCATAGGCTGCCTTATTTTGGAAAATTTGGGGAAAAAGTAGAAAATTTGAGAACATTTTGGAATTTCAGTCCCATTTTAGGGTCACTTTTTTCGCAAATTTCGAGTCCCATGTACATAGGGTCCATTTTTCGAACCTCAGCGGAGCACCCCCGTTGGTCGACAAAGGTAGTAATACCCCCCCCCCCCCCGGATGAAAATATTCCCTTATAAAAAGACAAAAGCTTTTCAGACATTTTTATCCATGCTTCAGATTTCAAGAAACTATTTTTACCCCCAATAGTCACTTTTAACAAAAGGAATCTGAATGAAGCAGCCAAAGCCAAAGATGTATTCTATTTGATAACAGTTCATTCGCAAAGATTTCATGATTTAGAGAAGAGTGAATTCAAAGCACAAAGTTTTGATGTTACTGAAGTTAAGTATACCAGGATAATCACGGCGACGGACGAAAAATTTAATAGGCTAGTGAAAATACGAAATTTGATTGGTTGAAACTCACTAGCTTTAAATTTTCGTTCGTCATCGTGATTTTACTACCCTGAGTATCAGAGGTTAAGTTTTCAAAGAAAATAGTAACCTCTGAAGACAAATAATAGAAATTTTATCGCGCATGCGTCAATCTAATCACTGTAGAAAAAATCAAAGATGAAGAGCAAATATTACCTTATTAATGTCTAGCAGACTGTATCAGTATGTAGTTTACTATTTACGAATTCCCCAGAAACCTCCAAGTGTAGTTGAAATGATGAGTTTATTTCGAAAGAAATCTTTTACATGATCCCCAAATGTATAACAGTAATTACTAAACTTTTAATTATGGAAATGTCACTTTAATTGAATCGAAATAATAGACAGACTTTATGTTATGATTCTCTATCACTGACTCTTTTTACAAAGCATTGATGACTTTTTGTAAGTTGTGTTTTCAACGACGGGAATAAAAATATCGACTATGACGCTCATCCAAGATCTTGGATGGTCGTCATGGTTACTTTTGTCTTCGCTGATTGCGCGATGAATAGAATCTCGATTCGTCGGCACAGCGTAAATATATGATTTTGAGCTGTGCTTTTCACGGTATGATTTTACCGATTTACTTAATTTCACTATTATATCGTTTGTAGAAAAAGGGGATAATTTGTAGGTTTTTTGTTCATATTAATCACTATAGTAACAGACGAGCAAATAAGAAAAGGGTAGATTATAACAGTGACCTTTCGTTGAATAATTTTGGGGAGCTCTCGAAATCTTTCCTTGATCAAAAAGGAAGGAAAAAACCTAATTAGAGCTAAGCATTAGCTCATGTTAATTTCGAGGAAGCGACTAACGCTACGCCCATTACGGCTCTTACGCCCTTACGCATCAAACATACGCCCGCTTGGTGGCCATCTTGAATTTTAGCCTATAAACCGTGACCGAAAATCAAAACACATTCTTTTAAAATCATAATGTTTTGGAATTTGATGAGTGAAGTCATGTGGATTCTTGGAAATTTTATCCTGTAAATTTAATCAAGCTGTTGTAACTCGTTGATCCTGTCTTAGTTGGAACCATCTTTGTGTAAATTATTTGGCATTCTGTCGTGCATGGTAGCAATCAAATTTTGGGATACTGAACATTGCAACTTCCCTTTCTTGTGTGTTTACATTCGACCTGGTTGATTTGAGAATCTGCGAAATGTGGTGACCTTTCGAGACCGTTCCCAATCCATTTGTGGCCGTAACGCAGCCTTGGCTTGTCTGTCAACCTCCACATACCAATCAGCAGAGTGTTTCCTGCCAGTCCTGCCCTGTTGCGACCTAGATTCCATCAACAACTCCAAGCGTGCTGGGTGAGTCGTTTCCTTTTTAGAGTTTGTTGTCCCATCTATACGTGTCCAGCATTCCCACATGCATCTCTAATAGCACACTGACTATTATTATGCCTCACCCTAGCTGGATCCCCTGCACTAGTTTCAACATGGTTCAACTATCCCGTTTTTTATTTAGACTTTCTCAACTTCAGTTGAGCTATTTGGAATTAAAGTGTGTCTGTCAGTGTGTGGGTGTACGTGGGTGCATGTGCAGATGTCGGTCGTCACCTGGACGCATGCTCAGGACCTAGGGGTTGGCTGATTTTGCTAAAGTTTGTACATTTAAGCTCCTTGGGTGAGTCCTTGGGGCATTCTTCTTCATTCTTCTTGGGAGTTGGCTGATATTGCTAAAGTCTTGTACATGTAGTTCCTTGAGTGAGTCCTTGGGGCATTCTTCTTCATTTTTTTTGGTGGGGTGGCTGATTTTGCTAAAGTTTGTACATTTAAGCTCCTTGGGTGAGTCCTTGGGGCATTCTCCTTCATTCTTCTTGGGAGTTGGCTGATATTGCTAAAGTCTTGTACATGTAGTTCCTTGAGTGAGTCCTTGGGGCATTCTTCTTCTTTTTTTTTTTTTTGGGGGGGGGGTGGCTGATTTTGCTAGAGTTTTGTACATTTAAGTCTCTTGGGTATAAGTCCTTGGGGCATTCCTCTCATTTTTAATTGAATTTAGATGGGAGGGACGACTCCATAGGTTCTGGTATACCTTGGTCAATACTATGAAGTATTTAATATTTTGCATGCTTGTTCCTAGAGGTTGATTGGTGCGAATTTTGCACACAAGTTCCTTGAGTGTATCCCTGGGTGTGCTTCATACTCTATTGGATTTTGGGGGTGGGGTTACTGGTTTTTGTCCTAAACTTACAAAAATGTGGGCAGGCTGGAGACCTCGAAATTGTCTGAATCCGCTTCAATTTCGAGCACATTGCGCTTTGGGTGAATTCACTGGGGCATTTCCCCATTTTTCAATTTTGCAATTTAGTTTTAGGGTCACCAATTAAAGGCTGAGAACTAAGTCGAAATTTGGACATACTGGGGATCTCTGAAGTGTTTGAAAGGCAAAAATTTGCAATCATGGTCCTTGGGTGAATCCCAGGGTTAGTTTTTCTTCATTTTCAATGTGATATGATTCAAGGGTGTTGTCACACCCCATAACGCCAATATATAACACCATTACTTAGTTTACAGGATACTTTAGAGTGATTCGATTTGGCTGGAATTTTGCATATTTGCTCCTTGGGTAATTCCTCAGTCCTAATTAGCATGTGGGTCTACAATTGGCCTCTGGGAGACTATGAAGATGCCGAAGCTGAGCTGGTGTTGTAAGCACCTCCAAAACTGTCCATTGGGGGATAATTACTGTGCTCATAGTCAGTTTAGAGGCATATTACATTTTGTCGCTATCCTTTTTATGCGAGAATCTTTCTAATTCATGAATAAACTTGATTTACTACAACTTTTCATTTTCGTCATGCTGTCCCACAGCTCAAATTTTCAACTTTTCATGCCGTCCCGCGGTTAAATTTTCAATTTTATCATGCTGTCCCGCAGTTTAACTCTTCAATTTTATCATGCTACCCTGTGGCTTGAATTTTCATTTTCACCACATCATCTCGCAGCTCAAGTTTTAAATTTTCATGCCGCCCCACAACTTAGATTTTCAACTTTATCATGCCGTCCCGCGGCTTATCTTTTCAATTTCCATGCCAAAAATTTTAATTCTATCGTGCCGTCCCGCAGCTCAACTTGCCAACTTTATTATTATGCCGTCCCGCGGTTTAGCTCTTCAATTTTCATGCCGTCCCGCAGCTTAATTTGCAAATTTTATTATGCCGTCCCGCGGCTAGCTCTTCAATTTTCATGCCGTCCCGCGGCTCAAAATTTCAATTTTATTATGCCGTCCCGTGGCTCAAGTTTTCAATTTTTCGTGCCGTCTCACAGCATCATGCATTCTTTTTAATCACCCTTGGCCTACCTCTGGTTTAGGCAACGACCCCAATCATCGTATCTACTCCTAAGACCTGTCTCGGGACCCATATCGATCATAAACGTTCTATGCGTAATGGCGATCCTATGTTAGATTTGGCGGTGGTTTTGGGGGTGTGGGTTACTTCGTAACCCCTTACACTTATAGTTAGCGGCTAGTTTAGATCAAGTACACACTGCCTCTCGGGCACACACGACAAGTCCCCCCGGGACTTTAAGGTCACGACATACCGTAAGTCCCAACGGTATTAAGCTAAGGACACTACACTGCCACGCAGTACCCGCTACGAGGTCGCTCACAGCTCCCGGCTACGCACCTCAGCCGTCCCGCGGCATTCTCAGTGGCTGTCCCGCAGCCCTAGGCGTTTAAGTTATCAGTTATATTGCATGGTACATCCCCAACGTCACCCCAAATCCTACATCAAAACGCAGCCACGCAGCAACGCAAAAACTTAAATTACATTTTCATTTACATTCAACTCGTTTCGACAATAAATATTTCAGAACGCGAATACTTTGTCTCTATTTCCCTTGTTTCCACTTTGGTTTTTTGTTCGATAATTATTGAATCAAAAAACTCTACATTACGGCCATCTGACGTAGAAATTAATTAGAGCTAAGCATTAGCTCATGTTAATTTCGAGGAGGCGACTGTAAAAACGGAAATTTATGTTAATTCCTTTCAGGAAAATCAGGATAGTCACTTCAAACAATATCTTCAATAAATTTCATGATGCACCTTATCTTCTATAAAATACTGAAATAAGAGAGCGACCTTCTAAACACGAGGCCGTTATAAGTGAAAAATTAGCCAATAAAAATAAGTCACAAAAGTCACGTGATAAACTACCAATCAAATAATAAGAAAATTAAGTACATCGAAGCGAGCGCTTACGGCGCGTGCCAAAATAAAGAAAAAGTAGAAAATTATTTATAAGAAAAAATAACTGTAAAAAGTGAGGTTTTTACATCCTCAGCGACCAAAGAAATAAAAGTTCATGAAAAATTGATATGATATTGATTTCGTAATCTTCGCAGGTTCTGTCCCTCGATTGCAGCCTTTCTCGTACTGGTTCTCCCCCGATTATGTACTACTTTCTCACAGTTTTTCAACCATTTGAGCTGGTTCGGTAGCGGTGGGTGAAAACAGGTGTCTCAGGCGTCTGTTGATGGTTATCGATCGACGATTTCAAAAGGAATGATTTTGGCCAGTGGGCGGTGAATGGATCCTCGTTTTCCATTCTTGGTGACGGTAGATAACTTTGCACCGCGGATGTTGCCATCTTTTCCACTGACAAGTTCTTCAACTTTAGCGATGGGCCATCTTGATCTCGGAAGGTGTGTGTCGTCTTTGACCAAAACTATGTCTCCGACGACGAGTTTACGTTTATCCGGTTTGTTGATCTCTCTGTACATATGTGATTGACGGAGTTCATTTATATAAATCGACGAAAAACGGTTACGGAAATGTTCTAAAATTTTATGTAAGTGACGAAGACGTTTAACTGGAACGAAAGTGTTCGCAGAAACAAAAGAAAAATTATCATGAATGTCAGTTCCAAAAATAAGATGATTAGGAGTGATGATGGTTTCGGTATCATCCTCGTTAACGTAGGTTAGTGGCCGTGTGTTGATGGAACTTTCAATTTCAATCAGCACGGTCTCAAGTTCTTCATAAGTAAGGAAAGAAAGTCCTAAAATCTTTTTAAGTGAGGATTTAACAGATCTCACCAGTCTCTCATAAAATCCTCCCCACCAAGGAGAAGCTGGAAGAATAAAACGTTGTTTGATGTTGAGCGATGTCATAAATCTTTTGACGGTAGACGAACGGAATGTTTTTGCATTGTCACTAATAACAAGCGAAGGCGTACCCCTTCGGGCGACGAAACGTTTGAATGCACGGATGAACGATTCTTTTGACAAGTCCGGTACCAACTCTAAATGGACTGCTCGAGAAGTAGCACACGTAAGGAGAAGAATGTAACATTTCAGACTGTCCTTTTTGGTTTTATCATTATCTAAAAAATTTCTAAAATAAAGGGGACCTGCAAAATCCATGCCAACAGAATTAAATGAACGTTCGTGAAAATCAACCCTAAAATCGGGTAAGTCCGGTGTTGGAGGTGAACGCAATGTTCTACCTTGAAAACGAATACATACGACACATTGTCTGATGGTGTTCTTCACGGCTTTTCTTCCTTGCACAATCCAATATCTTCTTCGAACGTCGGCCAGTGTTGAATCAATCCCCTGATGCTTTGTCCGTTCGTGTGAATTCCAAATAACAAGCTTCGTGAACGGGCTGGTGGCGTTGCGAATCAATATTGGATGCTTTTGGTCTGTGGTGATATCAGCATTGTCAAAACGACCACGGACACGTAATAAATCGTCTTTCTCGAAGACACCAAGTGATTTCGTCAGCTTTCGATATGTTGGGATGGACTTCATTAGGCGTTGTTCCTCCTTGATCCAGTTGGTAAGAGCAGCTTCTTGTTCTTCAGATGAAATGACATCTTTGATAACATGGCCATTGTTGCGTTTAGCTTTGATGTTGGAGACGAAGCGGTATACAAGTGCGGTAACTTTAATCAATTTTTGTAAGGTGCTGTATCTACCAACATCAATGATTTTGCTCAGGCCGATGTCATTGTCAGATTTGTCAGTCGTAAAAAGAAAAGAAACGCTACTCAAAACTTCATCCTTGCACTCAAAAGGATCATAAGAAGAACGACCATCAAAGTCAACAAAACGATTTCGAGCTTCAGAAAGAACGTCAGACTTATCAGTGTCGAGAAGAGAAGATTCGTTAGAAAGAAAAGAAGAAAGCTTATCTTCGTCAAAGAGTATCTCCGGTCCTTTAAACCATTTCTCACAAAAAGCGTCTTTAAACTGAGGAACCATCCTTGTAGGGATATCCGCAGGATTATCCTTTCCAGGGATGTGATGCCAATCCTCCTCTGAACAACCTTTCTTGCAGACACTACACGGTTCTCAACCCAAGGCTTCCAAGTCTTTCTATTCCCTTTTATCCAGCACAAGGCAACCTTGAATCAGACCAACATCGAGTAGCATCAACAGAAATACGACCGGAGAGAGCAGATCTAACATTATTCAACAAATCACTCAACAACACACAACTAAGAAGTTCAAGTCTAGGAATCGTCACCTTTTTCAAAGGAGCAACCTTACTTTTCGAAGTCAAAAAGAAACACTGATCCCAGTCTCGGAAATCACTCTCAAATAAACAACACTACAGTAAAGAATCTCAGAACTATCACACAAATCCATGCAACTCAACTCTCAAAGTATCACTGTTGCAGGAAAAAAAGCAAATCTATCAATTTCAACAATCTTCACACTTTCCAAAGCGTCTAAAAAACCATACCAAGCACAAGCTATGTCTGGTGGAACCTTGTCGTCCCAACCACACTTAACTTTGCAAACAAGCTGAAAAATAGTCTTCACTCTAGCAGTGATAGGAGTCAAAATTCCTAAAGGGTCGTAAATAGAAGCAGCAAGACTCAAAATGGTTCTTTTAGTTAAGGTTATCGTTCGACCCTTTTCCAGAAATGAATCAAACCTAAAGACAAATACATCTTTGGCAATGTCCCACTCACACCAAGTACCCTTTTGCATTCATCCTGAGATTGAAATTGGGATTGAGCAAAAGAGCTATCATCTTCAATACACTTGGGTTGTAACGGTGGTTCTTTAGATGAAAAAATTCTTGCAGTTCAGCGTCATTGGAAGTCCATTTCCTTAACTGAAGTCCTGCATCAGACATACTAGAAAGTGCTTTTTCACAGAAAATCTTACCACTTTCCACGGTATCAGTACCAGTGGTTATGTCATCGACATACAAATCAGATAAAATTGTTCAACAAAAGCTTTGTCAGACTCGAGGTACTTCGACATGTGTTGACGAATCGTACCATTGAGTAAAAAAGGACTAGACGTCAAACCAAAAACAACTCTCAAAAAACGATAGACAACGACTTCTCTATCAGAGGACGAAGGGTCTCTCCAGAGAAATCTCAAAAAGTCTCTATGATCAGGATGGATGCTGATATTCAAGAAAGCTTGCTTAATATCAGCTAAAATACCAATCTTGTTCATTCTAAAACGTAGTAAAATGTCAAAATCTTAGCAAGTAAATTTGGACCAGGATAAAGGCAATCATTCAAAGATACACCATTGACAGAACAAGAAGCATCAAACACGGGCCTTATCTTAGTGGTGACCTTGTCTTCACGGATAACTGGTCTATGGGGAATGTAATGAACGGTACCCTCTTCTTTCGCAATCTGCGCCTCAGGCACACGTTCGATGATTCCGTCTTTCTCATAATCAATAAAAATTTTCTCGTAGTCAGTATTAATACCAAGACGATCGAGACGCGAATTAAGGGATTCCAGACGTTTCACACAGGTCGAAAAGTTGTCAGGCACACTCTCGTGGTCAGGCTTGAAAGGCAGTTTCGCGACATACCTAGTACCATCATGGTAAATGTCTTTGGTAAATTGGTTAATCACTGAGTTATCCTCGGCACTCTCTGCCTCCTCTATCTGCCAAAACTTATGGAGCTTGGCATCAAGTGGATCAACAGTTTGTACCTCAACTCTCATTTGATGACTATAAGTCACTTCAGTCAAACCTTTGAAAACAACAGATCCACTCAAAATCCAACCAAGTGAAGATTCACAAGCCACAACACCTTCTTTGCTCTCACGTCTCTTACCAGTAAAGAAGCGAAAATAAGAATCGATACCAACCAATACACCTATACTCAAGTCAAACTCCTCGGAAACATCTGCAAACACCAAATCAGAGAATTCATTCAACTTCTTTGCACAATCCAACTTCTGGTTTGCAATCGGGCTACAAATGTCCGGAACACAAAGAGCTTCAACTAAAACGTATTTAGAAGACTTCCGATGTTTCACTTTGAATTGAACAACTTCCAAACGTTTGATTTCCGCATTATTCAAATTTCCAAAAGTCTTAATCACTACATTCTCTTTTCTCACGCACTTTAATTTTAAACGGTCTTTTAACTGTCGTAATGTAGCTTCTTTGGCTTCCAGTGTCGAACAACAATCTTGTTTTCACACTGTTGTGACAACTGGAACCAAAGATCTCACTAGTTGCAGTCTGCAACAAAACGCTACGTGAAGAAACTTGAGCACAATTTTGAGAAACAGGAGTAGGAACAGAGTTGCAACTACAACTACAAGGAGCTTTGGATTCAGACTGAGGCTCACTATTTGCATCGGTCAAGATCGAGATCTGATTGTTAGAAATGTTATCAGCTTCAGATCTTTGTTTACCTTCATCGCAAATAGAAATGTGATGCCTCTTGTTACACCTATTACATGAGTACTTATCTCTACAAGCATTGGAACGATGTCCACGAGCCAAACAAACAAAACACCTCTTTTCTCTAATTAGAATATCCCGACGTGACTGTGTATTTGTGACCTTTCGACATTTAGCAGAGCTGTGACTCTTTTTACAAAAGACACAGACGTTCTTCTCAGTATTAGAAAAAAGACCAAGGGCACTATAAAGTGGATCACTCTCATCAGTTCGCTCAGCTTTTCCGCCACCAGAATTGGTGCAATTTTCCTGAGCTCTAAGTTCTTCATTGAGATAAGTGAGCAATAAATCTAGTGTCCAGATGGAACTTCCAAACTTCCTAGAGATCACAATTTTTAGCTCGTCAGGGAGTTTTTCTTTTAAGATAGGGATCAAAAGACTGCCATAACCTTTAGCTTCGAGCTTCAAGGCTTTCAAATTTCGCACACAGCTTTCAACGTGGTTGTAAAGCGTTCGAAGGCTCTTTATGTTGTCTTTTGATCTTATCTTCTGTATCCTCAAGAGGGATTGCATGTGTGACGAAATCAAAACTTGCTCGTTCCCATACCTCTCGCATAATATTTCTATGGCTTCCTTGTAATTATCAGAGTTTAGAGTCAAACCTTTAATCGAATCCAAGGCTTCGCCAGCCAAATATTTTTTCAAAAAATTAAAGCGGTCAATGTCGTTTATGCGCTCATTTTCGTGGATGGAAATCTTGAACTGATCCCAAAACCCTTGCCACTTGAGCGGATCACCTTTAAACGTAGGGAGCTCTATCTTTGGAAGTCGAGAAACACTTGTCCCAGAAGAAACGGATGCAGTTGGCAAAGAAACAGACGCGGAGCCATTCGATTTTGCTATCTCCAAAAGCTTAATGTCAAGACAAGCATCGATCTCAGTTGCAGGAAGCATTAATCCCATGCTTTGAACTACATCGTCACTGATCTTTTCAGGGTCTAAAAGTGGGAGAATCTCTTCATTGATGTCGGAAAGTTGGGCACAAGTGGATTCTAGCATAGACTTAAAGGATCTTAACTTTGCCTCAGAAATGTCATCACCTTTAAGATACTTTTCGATATTCTCCATAGTGGACTTTAAGAAAGCTCTAAGGCCTTCTCTCCGCTTGAGTTTTCGATCCAGTGTCATGGTGATATAAAAGACGGAAACTTCAAACAAAAGCCAATTAAATCAGAGAAAGAAAAGATTTGGAAATTTTCCGACGCGTGCCAATCAAGGAAAGGAAAATTTCAACACTAAATCAAATTACCAAATTAAATAAAAAATCTCAAATACAGCTATCAACAGCTGATCTAAAAACGATGGGGAAACTTCAAACAATAGAATTCCACCAACCCTCACCTTTTGAAAGAAAAACTCTAGCGAAACACAATCACAATAGCCAAGAGTAAATAGAAAGAGAGATTCACTATAGCAAAGCAGGAAACTTTAAAATTGGACAAAAACGAGAAAGTATAAGCAAACTTCTCTAGCCAAAAAAATCTACTTTAAACAGAATTTCTTGAGTGCAAAAAATCAAAACAAAAAAAATATCTGTCAAAAAAATTGTCAGTAAAATGTCCAATAAAACTACGAATTCAGACGGAATTTCGAAAAAAAAATCGTCAAGAAAAAATTCAGAATCGCAATTCAAAACTTTATGTTCTCCTCTTCCCACAGGAGAAAAAAAACAACCGGGAAGAATAAGGAATACTTTGAACAGGCCTAATCCTATGGACCGGAGATACAGAAACAAAGCCCTTTCACCACCCAGGCAGAAAGGAAAAACGAGTAAAAACACAGATCTTGGAGCAAAAAGTCTCAAGAATCAAAGATAAAATCTTGGAGTAATGGTCTCAAGAATTACAGAAAAATCTCAGCAGAGAAAATCACAAAATCTCAAATATCAAGAAAAAACGAGACAAGAAAAAACTTCTCAAAATAAAAAACTCAGAATGTCGAGTAAAAAACGGTCATACGTTTGTAAATCGTAGAGTCGTATAGCCAATGAGCTTTAAATCGGATGCGGTATCAACCAGTAACCAAGCTGCTGTTGCGCCATGTAAAAACGGAAATTTATGTTAATTCCTTTCAGGAAAATCAGGATAGTCACTTCAAACAATATCTTCAATAAATTTCATGATGCACCTTATCTTCTATAAAATACTGAAATAAGAGAGCGACCTTCTAAACACGAGGCCGTTATAAGTGAAAAATTAGCCAATAAAAATAAGTCACAAAAGTCACGTGATAAACTACCAATCAAACAATAAGAAAATTAAGTACATCGAAGCGAGCGCTTACGGCGCGTGCCAAAAATAAAGAAAAAGTAGAAAATTATNTTATAAAAAAACGTGTAGTGAAAAATGTTGAATATTAGTAGTATCAGTTAATTTTTGTCCCTTGTTGACTTGTTGATTCTTTCTATTTAACTAATAGTGAACTAACTTTGGTGGAAAAACTGGTAGTTCGTTATTAGAAGACTTGAGAAACTATACTTTTCTTGAAAGTATTTCAGGGTATTTTTGATTTGTTTCTTTATTGTACAATAATCAAAAAATATTTACTAATAATTACTACAAATTACAAAATGTATACGACAAAAAATAAAAGTTAAATAATTTGCTTATTTCTAAACAAACCTCAATGACGATGTTATACCATTAAACAAACATGCAAAAGGGAGGCTGCAACGGCCCAATTAGCGTTGTATAGCATATAGCGATGCTCAAGAATGCGTCTGCTAAGAATTCTGATAGAGACCTAACCTTTACAGCACGATAAAAGCTAAAAACTACTTGACAAGAAGAAAATTCCTATCGACCTATCTATCTATAAGGGTTCGACGTGGTATCGGGGTGGAAAGATATTCTCAGCTGGTCTAAATACCAGATCTGCAAAACCGTAGGTAGTATAGGTGCACGAATTCGTTGATGCGGATGTCAGCAAGCTTTTCAAAAGTAGAAAATCATTTGATTGTAAACTAAGTGAGGAGTTATGTATGACCAGAAAATGTCTCAAAAGATAAAAGAGTTTTCTCAGTTAGATAGACTAAAATTTCTTGGGAGTAAAAAAAAGAAGAAAAGACAAATAAAAGAGCGCTCTTATAAAACCGCATCACCGCCACTCAATCACCACTCGGTCGGTTACAGTTTGATAAAAAAAGTCAGATAGTTCGCGCATGTCTGATAAGGCATCAAGCATCAACTTTGACCTCGTTCAAATCGACATTTCTCCTACTAGCACGACTACGTATACTTTCTTTACTCTTAGATTTGTGTTGTTTGAAATCAATGCTATGCCAGCTACGTGTGAGTAGGGAGACTTGTGATTGTCGTATCTTTTTCATCTTGTCAGCCGACAGATGGTCCTTTGGTGTAGATGGAGCTTCTTCTTCTGGTAAGCCTGGATTAGGGAAGTAAATTCAAAATACATTTTAAAAGTTGAGTCAATCCTCAAACTGCTTAAACTGCACAATGAAAGCACCAGTGCCTGATGTATAACATCTTTGAACTTTTCATGTTAAGGTAGTTTTTTCTAAAAGCTTTCAGTCTGATTATTCAGGCTAGAAGAGGAGCAGGGAAACCCATCTTTTCAGACGGAAACCCGTCCTTATTTTTTTCTAATTTGATGAATAAACAAAAATCTCATTCCCGGTCAGGTTTAGACGGAAATCCACCTGACACAGACACAATTTTAAACAATGATGAGTGTATTGTCTTGATACCCAGGCTAATTTAGTAGAGTAAAAAGAGAATCCCAAACACTAAATCAAAAAACAAATGAACAAATATATCATACCCATTTTCTTTCGTTCTTCTCTTAATTTTTTAGCTTCTGCTCGTTCTTTTCTTCGTTTAGCTCGATATTTGAATTGTTCTTCGTCCCGTATACACGTCACTGGAAAGAGGAGGACAGCCGAGCCGAACGCCATAGCTCCACACATGAAGAAAGCGATTGAGTAATCACCAGTCGCCGTGTAAACAGCGCCTTCAAATAACCAAGAAGTAAAAACATTAGTTAAGTAATGACATACAAATAATCAGCGTGTGGGTCTAAACCAGTTGAAGACAATCCTGTCGTCTTAACGAATTAGGAAACGGGGCGGTGAAATTACAAGGTTTTTCTCACCTAAGACAATATTTTTAGCAAAGTTTTCTAATGAAGGTCCTACCGGCTCTGTCATTAGTCTACACAATAGACAACTCCAGGCTTTTAAACCTTAGAGTAGGAGTTTTACGCTCGAAACGAAGGAAGCTATGACGTAGCCTACTTTGTGATAGGAGGGTGTCCAACTGCTATAAAATGACGGGAGGGAAACTGTTGATCGATCAAATGATATTTCCCCTGGAACAAAGAGATTAACGTTCAAAGGGAGGAAGAAAGCCTGATGACTTACTGTCGTTTTTTGAGATTAAAGATTAAAGGATATCAAGAAAAAGGAAACGAACCTGCAATTGGTGGACCAACCACGAAAGCAGAAGCGGAGCATACCAAAAAGGTGCTGTAAGCTTTCGGTAGTAATTCTTTACCAGCTAAATCTCCTATAATAATCATATTCGTCGCCTGGCCGCAACCGTCAGAAAATCCAAAAGCTATTGCGTAGACTAACAAGCCTGGGTATGACTTTGATAAGACTGGGACGAAAGTTGTTGCGATGCATAAAGCGACCAAACTGAGTTGATATGCTCGTATACGGTTGACGCTAGGGTAGGAGAATACTTTGCCGATGAACACTTTACCAACTGACTGTGCTAGAGAAAGTAAGCCTGGTAACAAGTCTGCTTGTGATTTCGATACACCCTCGTCCAGTGATAACTTTACCTGGAAATCAAAATATAACTCATTAAACATTTTATAACAATTTTAGTCCTCCAGAACAAAGCAACAGCACAAAATTTCCTGTGACCATCAGAAGTGTTTAGAGAAGAAGCATAGAAAGGTTCCAGACCAGACGGAGAAGATTATCTGGCTAGCCATACTTACCACACTTGCCAGGCCATTCCATTGGAAATCAAAGGAGTTGTCTATAATACCTTGTTGCAATGATCCAAGTTTATACCAAATAGAAGGATCTCTTTACTGATGTTAATAATAAGTGCACCAGTCACAAGGGGATTATAAACCAACCATACTCACCAAGTGGACATAAGGTACGTAGTATCCGAAATTTAAGCAGTATGTGGAGAGAAGAAATATGAGAAGCGGTTTATTCTTCCATATTGTGTCATGATAGAAGACTTCTTCTTCTAATAATCTTTCTTCGTCTTCTTCATTAAGACTTTCTACATCTTCTTCATCGTCCTCTTCATTTTCTTCTTCAGCAGGATCCTTCTCTGGAGGTGTCTCGTAGACTAAACCACATGTAAACAAAACACCAAACGACACTGCAGCCATGATCTAAAGATTGGAGTAGAAAATTATAAGATATTTATTTTCATGACCATCTTTAGAAAAGAACTCAAGATTTGAATTTAAACAAATAATAAATTTTTGTCGTCGAACCAAGAAAGGTATCTACATGTCAAAAATGATTTAAACCATTAGGACTATTTCTTCCTCGAGCTTTCTTTCTAGTTTGTACGAGACTCGCAATCGTTAACTCGTGCCAAATAACACATACATACCCTGAAGCCTTTCTTGATGCCTACAGAATCCAACAGCATACCATTAGCCGGTGAAAGTCCCATGCCACCTAAACCGTTCCCGGCTAGTGCGATGCCATGAGCCAACGCCCAGTATGTTGTGTGATAACGGGGCAGAATCAAGAGAGAGCAACTGTAACAAAGACTGGAACCGAATCCGAACAACAATCCGAACGTGACGTAGAGAATGTAAACACTGTCAGCGAATGAGGAGACAAGCAAACCAAGACCTGGAATAAAAACCTTAGTTTGAGTTGTATTAAATATCAAATATTGAAAGATATTTGACGTATCTTCTATTACCATTAGCATTATCCTTATTACATGTGTTTTGCCACCTTTGTTTGAGAAACTCCTTGCCCAAAATTTCAATTGCTTTGCTCAATATAGCCTGCTAAGATCTGTACAAGTTTTGTCGTTGTTCATGCTAAGTGTGCACTCTTTTTTCTCCCTTAAGTGGATAAATTTTCGCGTGGATTAATTTTCGCGGTTTTCGCGAATTTTGGCCATTTTCGCAAAATTTAGTCCACGTGAAAATTTTGGAGGCCTTTGATTCGCAAAAATTAGTCCACGCGAAATTATTTAGAATTTTACAATCGCAAAAATAAAAGTTCGCGAAATCTAGATAACATGTTAGAATCAAAACATATTACGAGTTCAACTCTTCATTTCAATTATAAACTCTAGTAACCTCCTAAAAGTACTTTCTTTGAAGTTTTTTGAAAGCCTTTGAGTGACTTTGTCTGCCTTTGTTCGATCAGAAAAACATATCTCTTTTCTAGTTACAATTTATATAGTCGCAAAATTAAATAAAGAAGGCCATTTTCGCAAAATTTAATCCCCGCGAAAATTTTAAAGACCTTTGGTTCGCGAAATTTAATCCACGCGGAATCTTTAAATTCTCGTCTCGCGAACATTAGTACACGCGAAAATTTATCCACTTAAGGTATAACTTTTAAAGTGAAACCTTGATCATCGAACGTCATCACTGTAAAAAAATTTCTCAAAAATATTCATACAGTCAAAAGTTATAAGCTAATTGACGTCTAAAAACGCTGTTTTCTGCTGTTTTTTGGGGTCAATTACTTATTAACTTTGTATCATAACTTTGTATTGAATAAATATTTTAGTGAAATTTCTTCACAGTGATGACCTCCAAAGATCAAAGAATCTCTCCAGTGAAAATGAAAGTTAGAGCACGTTTCTACAAGATCTTCATTTTTTTCTTCTTCATTTTCATCTTCATTTTTAGAATTTTTTTGAAGATTTTTTTATTTCAAATTGTTTCACTCACAAATATCTCTCCAACGATACCAAATTTATAAAGATTGAAGAATTCCTTCAAAAGTTATAGGTAAAAGAAAAAAGAGTGCAGACTTATCGTGAATAGACTTTAGATTTTTCAAAGCCTGAGAATCCAAGCGTTTCACAGACGTTCACAGTCTAGTTTATGATATTTTTGCTGCTTGTTTTAGATTTTTTCCTGCAATGCAGGTTCGACCTGATTGGCCAGCTTTCGACGTATTGTCATGAGGGATTTATAAATAGAATTTTGTATGTTTGAATGTTTGTAAATATGCATTATGCATGAGATAAAAATATTTCAACCAGATATAGAAATTCAGATATTCTTCAGCGAGCGTTCGTCCGGACAAGACGTATTGAGGAATCACGGATTGCGTGGCCATCAGACCTAGGTTAGCCTGGTTCCACAAGTGGACCCCGTTGACCCCGGTCTGACTGCCATGCGCATCCACAAAGAATGCTGAAGCAGAGTCGTTTAGAGACTGGACCGTAAGGTTGGGAAGTGCCTGGGTGAGACAGGTGGTGAATCAAACAGAGTGAACTGCGGAGTTATGGGGTTCTCGCGCAGAGTTAATAATAAAACCCAAGTCGCAATAAACTGCAGTGAGCGGCGACGCCTGGACGCAGGTGAAATATTGACATTTAAATTTGTTTGTTTATTGTGTGTAACTTTACTTTATCATTTGGATGGATTGAAATAAATATGCACGAGCCGAAAAACTCTAGTCTACTTTGTTCTACTGTCACTCTGAATTCCACTGTACATTCAAGTCCTCTCCGTCTTCTAGCGGCGGGTCAGATCTTAAACGCCTGGGGCATAAAAATAAATATTCGCTTATCGCGCCAGGAGAGGACCGTGCACAACCTCTTCCCGCGCGACAGTATTACTTAGCAGTACTTTCGCGCGCATCGAAATTATCAAAATGCATAATTTATGCAAAAAGCTGACTCTGCAGAAAAAAGGAAAACAAATGAAAATGAAAACATAATTCATTTAGAAACAAAATGGCTGTTGACTGGAAGTCTAAATACATGTGGCTGATGTTTTGACATAGTTTTTAGTAGTTTTGAATATCTTTGGAGCTCGCGAAAGAGTTTTTATGGTAAGTTGATTATGTGTGTTTGCCTGAGTTTCCAAAATTCAGAAAGTCTGTCAACAAGGGTTCGCACACAGACTGCGGTTTATAACATTTTGTGCCAGACTAATATACCTGCACCAAGCTCTATAATCTTAGAACTATGTGGGGTGAGGTATTTTTTGTTTTTCTAAGATTATGAGCTTGGATTCCCAGGCTAGATTTCAAATCAGTCATTAGACTACACACTACTACTTTGAATTAAATTTTGGCCTTTGACATCCTACAAAACTCAATGAAATCGTGAACTTCGATATTCACAAGAAAGATAACTCAAAATCGTTGGAAGATAGGAATTTCTTCGATTGAAATTAAACTATTCGTAAGATGAATGAAGTGAAAAAAGTGATAAATCAATCCAATCAAATTCGAGAAGGCAGTTATAAAGGATAATTACTGAATGAATACCTGATAACGTAGCACCGATCAACATGGCGGGTCGAAACTTGATTCTTCGGATGATTTCAAAGGATAAAGGTGTGCTTAGGTATGATGTACTGATGGAAAGTGAAGCTACCCATGCTTTAAAAAGACAAGGGGAAATTTCAATGAATTCAATACATTGGAGTCTCCATAACTCGAACTCACACGAGGAACACGAATTTGTTCGAGTTAGTGAAATTTCGAGTTATGGAGTAAGGTTTATAAGGCTTTGTTAACTGAAGGGACGAGAAAACGTGTGAGAGACTCTACTTTAATCTAGGATTGTGCACATGGAGAAAAGGGAAATTTGCTAGCCTAAATTTTTATTTCTAACGTCAACTGTAAAGCTCCTTATAAATCGCATTCCTATTGGTTAAAAGCTTCTCGAGACAAGGATACTGGGAGATTATGGTGGCAAGCAAAGTAAATACTTACAAGTAGCGACGGGGCTACCTCCATACCCCTCTGGTTCTTCTTGTAACAATTTCACATAGACCGGACCAAAAGCTTTATAAAAGCCCAGCACGAAAAACTGGACCACAAAGCTTGTAGCGCAAACAATCCATGGAAAATATTTTGTTTTGAAAGAAACCGGTTGTCTGTTTGACGTATTGGATTTATCCTTTTTGGATTTCTTTTTATCCTTATTATTGATTAGATTGTTGTTTTCGTTTTTATCATCTAAGGTGGAGTCCTCTGTATCCTTGTTTAGGTTTTCTTTGGATTTCTTTTTGCTCTCCTTCGTTGATGACGTGGATTGTTCTTCGGCTTGATCGTGCATAGCATCTATGCTGCCGTGATGATTCATTTTCAATTTGTTCTTCTTTTTCTCTGATTCCCTGTGAAGAAACGTGAAAGGAAATTCAATATGTCATATAATGCTATCAGAAAACAGTCTAAAAAGAAATCAGCTCTGTTACAATCAGTTTGTTGTCAAGCAGCCAGTATCTGGTTCTCAGAATTTCAAAACGATCATCATTAACCGTTCTTTGAGCATACCCCATTTTTAGATTAATCAAATCATATTTTCGCAATGCCAGTGGTTCTACTTTTAATTTGATCAGATAAGCTTACAAAGTGCTCCCCGTTGAAGATAAAAATAAAAAGGTTCTTGCTATCAACTATCAATCTTAATTTTTCAACAACAAAAAAACAACCTTTGTAACGAATTGAAACCTGAATTGAAGAACTCAATCATACACTTGATATCGTTTGCTTACTCATCAATCTTAATTTATAAGCTTTTTCACATTGAATTGACACGGGTGTGGAGCAAGATTGGTCAGAAAGAGGGAAATTTCTATTCATCACCAAATATGAAGTGGGAACATTTTATGTAAAACTAAACCCTTTGAAGCGATGAGATAAACATTGATTAGACCTCCAAGAAAGAAACCTCTTGAGAGAGTCTGATACACGTTTTTTATATAAGAACAAACATACATAAGGCTTCAATGGCCAAATTGTTAAGAACAAGTTTAGAACATTTTAAGGCTTCGTGGACTCAAAAACATCTGATTTCTTAGGAAGATGGGCAAAAATACTCACAAAATAGTGAAAATAAGAATATGTTATAAGAACATCCGAAGGCTTCAAAGGTTTTGGATGTTCTTATTAAAAAACGTGTAAGAAACCTAAGGTTTAAGCAATATAAATGTTATTTTTAATGAGTACTAAATATATTTTCTTTAACAATCAATTTAAACAATTAAAAGGGCTCCAAGCTGTCAAGCTTATTTTCTAATATTTGGAAGACTTTTAAGTTCACCAAGACTATTTCACCCAGAAATTTGAAAAGTATCACTGACCTTTTTAAAAAAGAAAGGAATCTCGAGGACAAAAATATTCCTAAACAATTAGTGTACAAAAGCCACAGGAGCAGTAATCACTTTAATCATGGTAAGGATATAATTAGATGGTACAATTACATGGGAATTGACATACTTTTTGTTGTTCCACTTATAAGCGTTATATGTTTGATAATTAAATACACATTTTGTCTAAGATGGTAGAAAGTGCCCTGGCGCCCCTTTAATAATGATTTTTTAATCAAATAACATTAAGAGTTCAAGGGGAAAGTGAACAAAACATTTTCGAGGCCTTCAAACTGAAGGAAAACTTTTAGAAGGTAATGGAAAAAAAAAATTCTTTAAAGTCTTCTTCAAGGTCAAAGCAAAACACTCACTCTACAAGAGGGCTATCTTAACAACAGCAGAATAACTTGTCAAATATTTTAGTTTAGATCGAGGCGTGCATGGAATACTAAGGATTTAGTGAAAGCAGGCTAGATACTTTGACGTGATTGTGAAGGGGTTTTAAGTTTAATTGTAGCATTCATGTCAAATTAACAAAATAAAATGTTCCAAAAAATAAGTTGAAGTTTGAAGACTTTCTACGAACACACAAAGGTGGTCTTTAGAATGGTTTTGTAACTGGTTTCCAATCTACCAATCATTTATAGATATGGTATCTGAAAAACTGTCTAAAAGTATGGTGATAAAATTGGTATAGCAGTTTGAAACAAAAACAGCTGCTCAACACCAAATAAACCATTAAAGTTTGACACTGATCCTTAATATACTCCAGGGGTGTTAACTTAATTGGAGAGCAGCCTACGTAGCAATCGTTAGACTTATTGTACTAAGCACTCGCCCAGATTTAAATTCAGTTTCGCCGGCCTGTAGTAACAAAATATATCCTGGAAGCAATACATCCATGTGTTCAAATTAAAAACCAACAAGCAAATAAAAGCTAATCTTGTAATCTAAATAGACACTATTTAGCTCTCAAAAATCTCCGCAAAAAAACAGTAGTTAGAAGACTTTGTATCAGAGCAAACATGAAAAATAATAATAAAGTCTTACTATTAGTGGTGGTTGGCCTTTGTCTTGCATAGTGTAATTGACTTACTGATGCTCCCAATTACAGTAACAAGCACTCCTACAGGGTGATCAAAATAAGACGATGTTGTATAGTTTGCAATACTTGATGACAATATTTGCAGGAAGGGGGAGCGTCAATTATCATTGGGGGTTTGAGTTAATAGAAGCTTGGGTCCATTATAGAAAATCTTTAAGGGTATGTTTACATCATGTTTTTATTATATTATATCAAACTACCAACAATAATGGAACATAGAGAAGAGAGTTGCTGCTTCCCATTCTCATGCACGCGCGCCAAGATGAAATGATAGGATACTTGTTGTTGACAGCGGTTGGGTTTATTATTGCTTTTTGTATCTCATACAATAGTCTATAGGTCCCTATAGTAAGAACACTCCCGTTGGACCGCTGATGCCAGGCTTGCTATATATACAGTATATACAGTCAACACTCGTCGTTAAAATCGTATAGTCTGCATTTGCTGGCCTTAGCTTAATACGTTACACAGTAATCATACAAAAAATCTACAATATAGCGAGTACATACATTCACATTGTGTAGATGGGGCCTTATGCCATAATCAAGAGTCTCATTATATTGCATTTTAATCATTGAAAATGTTAATAATCGGTCATTTGTCTGTTCATACATTGCATTGATTCCAACCGAGCGGGCGATTTCTATATTACATAAAAAGAAAATAAATATAAGAATGATATTATTAAAAAACAGGGTCATCCATTACAATCGATGAGATTATAATACTATGCTATGATACCGAGAGATTATAAGGAACATGAGTTATATTCTACAAAAGCTTGAGCCGTCAAATATTCATACTAATTTGTACCAAAATGGCAAAAATTTTGCATTTAAAATGTACGTGGGGTAGTCCTTCTGAGTTTTGTATATAAAAGGCAATCCGAGATTTGAGATTCTCGTTCTGTGAAACGACGTATTGATCAAGCTATAAATGTGCATGGAATATATTCTTATAAAAATCAATATATTCTTATACAAATCAATATATTTTTGTTTTGATGCCGATAATATGATAAATATAGCATTCTTCTATCTTTTCTCAATACATGTAATCAAATTGGCATGAGATTTCCCTGTAAATATTGTTGTTGTGTTAGGCTTTGAAATTCCCATTATGGCTAAACCATCACCCCATGGGCGTACTAGAGAGCATGACTATTTATAATAGCGTAAGGAATAGAGGAAACCATGTAGACTTATTGTGCGAAAGCATGAGAATTGCACTCTGAACAGTCGTAATTTGGGAGTACAACTATTATATTTACTCCTTATTTTCACCGCCGCTTAACCTTTACCACGCCGAGGCCGTAAATTTACGTTCTAATATATAGCCGAGGCCGTAAATATACGTTTTTCATGGGGTGTTAAGAAAAGCCGCCCTACCGCCTTAAAGACGCCTTTAAATCCCGGGAAATGTCTTATATGACGGAGAGAAAATGTAAACAAACTATTTTCAATAGTTTTAAACCACCTACTTTCGATTTTAACTGTCAAAACAAACTGGAAAATCAGGCAAAATATTCTTTTGGAAATTATGAGCTCATTGACTGCTGTAACTAACTTTTTATGTTTATTTAGTGGAAAATGGTTTGTTTTATTGGTTGGAAATGTTATGTATTGCTTGTTTGTAGTTTAGTCAGTGTTTAAGGTAAGTTTCTGCCTCCTTATTCTTTAGTATGACGGTACATTAAGGGTGAGGACTGGAGGCTTGTCGGCCGTCATCGACCGTCGCCGAAACCCAACTTAAGGCTTCTGATAAGGCTGCAAAGAGTGTCAAAGTGTATATACTATGTTATTTCTATTGCTTTCATGCTGGTTGATGATAGGAAAGTCATTTTTAGCTGTTTTTAGTGATATTTCCCATAAAAATTACCTCAAGGGGCCTCTGCCTTACGTGCCACTGGTTTACGTGGAAATTTTCTCGAAAACCAAGGTTTTCTAAAAATGAATTCTGCCTTTTCTAGTAAAGGTATGATTGTGATCTTTTGGCTAGCAGTTGTAGTTATAATGGTGGAAACAATGAGCCAGAAAATTATGGTATCGCAAATGTTCTCCCCACTTTTTTTTTAACCGGAACTTAAAATTTTGAAAAATATGACAAATTGCGTTTTGAATTTTTTTCAACTCTAAGGCAGAAGACTACTGTGTCACCATTGATAGAGGAAAATCCTTTATTTTAACATTTTTAGAAAGCAGGATAGTTGGGCTTTCCAGAATGGGCTTATTTTTTTGAATCGGTTTAGTAGATCAAAAGTTATGACGGAAAGCGTAAAACTGTCATTTTTCCCAAAAAGACAAGGCGTGCACGGGGTGAAGTTCCCAAAGAGAAGGCGTGGTAAAGGTTAATAGAAGCTTATAAGTCAGCACAGGCCACCGAATATGGGGGCCCCCAATATGAAATATTTCTAATCAAATTAAGCTCCAAAACTCCAAAAAACAAGTGTAAAGAAATAATAATATGCCCCTAATACAAGAACAATGGTTTTTAAGAAAGCAAGATATTACTCAAGAAAATTTGGTAACTCATGTAACTCACATGTCATCATTCATCATTTCAAGAATGGTAAATAATGAACATGAAAAGAAACACAGTAGAATTTGTTGATGTGAGGAGATTAACAGCGAGACTGATGGTTGAAAACTGAAGTGAAGTATCATCACAGGACAGTTCAGTTGTTATCCAGTGACCACTCCTGCATAAAGTTATCATCCTTAAAACTATTGTTTAGGGGTAAAAGGAAGCGACAGAAAGGAAAATGTCTCCATAACGAGTCAACTACTTATTTACACAACATGCCCTCCAAGCATAAGATATCGAAAGTTGTTTCGAGATGTGACCTCAGATTATATTGCTTATTTTTGATAAGCAACCATTTGCCATTTTTTCACTACAGTATTTCGTAAAGTATAAGCTTTTTCGGTAATCCAACAATGACAAACGATAGCCCTTGACCCAATACGCATAAATATGGTATAATATCAGGGGTTATCAACGCAAAATGAGCTAGAATGCTAAGCTACCCCGGCCCTGACCCAAAAATTGGAGCTGCTTGTAAAAAATGTGTGTTAAAAATAAGGCTATTATGGGAGAATGAGGAGCAAATAATCATAGGCCTGAAACTTAACTTTTACGAGACCTTTTTTAACTATTCCTCAATGGCTAATTTGAAAATCTATATCTTGCAGATTTTGATATCAGTCTTCGTATTGTTTTAAGCCTCATGTACGAATTAGGTAAAACACCGACACAATACTCCCAATTATTCAAACCCTGAGGACTATTGCAGGAAAAAGAGCTGGGGCTGTATTCAAGTATAATATTTTCTAAAAAGTGAACACAACAAAATGGTTTTCATACCTAAATGCCTTCTAAAAGCTCCAATCATTTTGTTTCCCAATTCATTTTGTTGAAATCACTGATCTTCAGGTTTTTATTCATGTGATTTCATTCTCGCTGTTCAGTAACAGGAGCACCAACGTTTAGTTTATAGATTGTAGGCATCACCATCACCAACTCCAAGTATGGATTTCCAATGACATATTTATATACTAATCTTGTTTTAATTTTAAAATATGTTTGCTGAAAAACAAATATAAAATTTAAGAAACGAATAATAATGAACCAAGAAAGTTTCTTGAATGAACTATGATGATGAATTTTAAACGGGACAGAAGCGTATTAGGCAGTAAATACGAAAAATTAATCAAACCATCTACGTGCGTGTTTTTGACGAAAGTCTAGCAGGACCTGGCATGAAGCTACACACAAAAAGATTGCAGCTACATAAAGATTGCCGGCATGCCTGCATGATCAAAATTTTATATCATATCATAAGATGTTAAACAAAGAATATTATGATAGTTCACTATGATTTCTCTTTGCAAAAAATAAATACCTAAGAAAAATACTACCTATGTAAGTAATGAACACTATATCCAACGTAACATTCAAACAAAAAGAGAATTTTCTGAACAACATTCTCAAAGCAGCTACAATCGGACGAAATTCAATACTATTCGATCATCACTAATTTCATTCAGAATATCCTCATCAACATAAAAACAAGAGAAACTGCAGGAAAAAATAAAAGGGGAACATAAAAATTAAATTTGGTTAAAATATAATGTGTGTATGTACAAAAATTATATGCGAAGTCAAATATATATATAATATATAATATTTCAATTTTAAAAGACACTATGATATGGTACAATTATATACAATTAAAACAATGATAAAAATTTACAAATCTAATTCTAAGAATACCAAAAAGAATTTCCTTAGGAAAAATATTCAAACATCTAAGAAATAATATTCTCAACTCATTTTTAACCGTTCAACAAATTTTTCAACCATCAACATTTTTTTCTCAACCATAACTTTTTTGAACATTTTCATCAACAATAAACAATTGGACGGTGTATAATCTCCGCAACAGTGAAAGTCAAGTGACATAAGAGGTTTCAAATATCACTCGTCCACTTTCAAACTACACTGATACCAGACCACCATTCTCAGCAGCTTCTGAGTTGGTGATATTTTGATAATGAAGCCTCTCGCTTTCTAGGTAACTTTGATCAAGTTAAGTGAAGTGATCATGATATTTGAATCTCCACTACTACCACACATTACCCATACGATAATTGCAACGTCCGGAACAGTAGGATTTAAACTAAATCACGTGGCTTTCTTCCAGAGCAGAATATCACCAAAAGCTTCTCGCTGTTCGACATCAATCAAACCATTTTTGGTTAAATCTGAAAATAGAAATAAATATTAAATATAAATGAAAATACCAAAAAATAAACCGGGATTATTATGACCTGGCAGGTTATGCATATCTGTACAAGTATTCTTTATAGATTTTAACTCAGATAGAGTTTTGTGGCTGGAATCTTTATTAATGTTTGTACCTGGTCAAAAAGTAAGAGGTGAATCTTGCACATGATTAAAATTCTGCTATTTAGGAGCGCTGTGTATAAAAATCTTGTAAGTTGTAAAAAATTCTTTGAAGAATAACTATAAAGGACCGTTAAATTTCAAATAGAAAACGATCAAGATACATTAAACAAATACTTACTTAAACAAGTGTAGAAAGCTAAAGTTGCATCACGTCTTCGAGTCGATTTGTGAGGAAACAATTCAAAGAAGCTAACTGCATTCAAAGCTGAAGACGTGGTCATGGTGGCTGATGCTACGCGTCTGGAGAAAGGAGACAAATATCAACATTACAGAAATTGTTTGAAGGTAAGGAACAACTCCTTCCCACAGACCCACTGCACTAGGACCCCGTCCCACTAGAAAAATTGGCCAAAATATCGTCCCCGGTGGAAATTATACTTCAATTTTTGTCCCCACTGAAAATAATCAAATAAACCAATCCTCCCTGCAAAATACCGGGTCTGTGGGAAGGGGTGTTAAGGATGGTAATCGATTCATTTTATGTGTTTAAGAATATTATAATCAGAAGGAAATCAAACAAAGTCTGGCAAAAAAAATAGGCCGGGATAAGAGAGTAGAATAGGAATTTATTACAAGTCCAAGCTTTTACCTTTACTTTTAACCGTTGAATTGAACTGACATCTTTGGTAAAAATTTCGACATAATTGATGACGTTAACATTCTTAGAAAATGCCGCAAATAGGACACATCTACTTTTTTCTAAAAAGAGGACCGGTCTGTAAAATACCAACCACGCACGTGCAACCGACCAACCTGGTGACCAAAAAGGACCATATTTAATAAAACTTACTGTTGATATTTAGAAAGATGTTTAGGCAAGTGGTCATCATCATCTCCAATGGTGAAGAAAGACTGTTCCATGGTGGGGTCAAGGTCATCCATATCTTCCATCATGGGCGGTAGTGAGGGTGGTGGTTGGTTATCCGATATATCCGTATCATATGGTGGTGGAATTGGATCATTGACCAATGTTTGATCTAAAGATGTTATGTGTTATAAGTGTATCGAGAGCTTGCTGAACTACAGTAATTCCACTTTCATACAAAATGATAATGCAAACACAAAAACTTTCTGTGAGTGCTTCTGTTCTATTTCCTCAATTAAGTGTTGCAGTGCATTTTAAATGTGCATGATTTTGGGTGAAACGCCCTTTTCAAAGATGCCTCAGTTCGAAGAAGTAGGGCGGGCTAACACATAAAAACATGACAAAACTTCAAATTGTGAGAATTTAGCAAACACTCTTCATTGAGTTAATAATCGCTTTTTTAAAGGAAGGACTTGTTAAGTTGTCATGGCAAACGGTAAAATGACATCATTAGTCGCCTCTCAAGAGCAGGTGCTTGTTAAAAGAAGGTGATTTTAGTTTTTGATTTTGTTCGTTAGATAACGACGCAAAATTAAATAGAAGGAAACAAGGCACTTTTGATACACTTAGGGGAATCTTCTGAGGAGCTAACACTTAGTCTTCTGCTAAATAATTAAAATTATTTCAGTTTCATAAAAACTTTAATTTTAAAACATACCAATTTCCTGTATAGGATCAAGTTCAGGAATATCATCCAAATCAGCCTCTACAATGTCTGGAAGAGCTCCAATTCCTGAGACACGTGGACTAAAAAAAAAAAATAAGATGGTTTCTGATGAAAAGCAATAGTTCTTCTGATGACCCTCTTACTAGGAAAGAGTTTATTACTTTCACACTTTCTAATTGTAAAGAACTCAACCATAAACATATATACAAAAAGATCAAAGATTTCATCCTTATAAAAATGAACCTGAAAAACTTTCTTTTGTTAATCTTTTATAAAAATTATTATATATAAAAATATTTTCTACATACTTTGTAGTTTATTATTTACCTTGACCTTGCAGGAAGATCAGCCAAGTCTTCGTCAATTCCAGCTTGAATATCAAGACTTTTAGATGATGAAGCTAAACGAGAGTGGAGCAGGAAATTTCATTTGAGGATAATTTTTAATAGAAATTGGACTATCCAAAATAATGCTGGTTCAAGTTATCTTTAAAAATTGATCAAATTAAATGCGCTTGTGTATGAAACGGATTTCTGATTTAGAAATTTAAAACAAAAAATGAAATTTTGACCAAATAGTTCTTTTAGACTCCTGAGCGAGTCTACCAGATGTTTCAATAGGCTATCATTAAATTTTAAAAATACTTAGCACGTATCTATGCTGAAAATCTACACCTACAAACTTTAGGCTTTAGGCAAATTTCAATTACAAAACGATTAAAAACATCTCAATTTTGAAAAATATACTTAAGAAGATTTAGCCTTGATTACGACCATGGAAGAGACGATTTTTATTTGGTTTTTAAAAGCATAGTTAGAATGGGAATGAGAAAAAATTACCATCATCAATTGGTGTTTGGTTGATCAACATTGTGCTTCCTCTGGATTTTTCTAAAGATCTCAAACTTGCATGACTTTCAGCTCTTTGAATATCAATTGAACTTGGTGTATCATCAGGATTTCTTTGAATCTGAAAAGTAAAAAAATAGTTTTATTTTTAAAAACACAGCTAGGAGGGTCGGACAATTTTGGTTTTAAAATACCTAGTGTACAGTATACTTCATGAGCTTTCCCCTAATCACAAATTTTTTTTCTGAGAAGCATGTTTCATTTTGTAATTGTGATTTTTCAATTAAATTTCATGATACTGTAAATCTGCACTTTTGAAATAATAAATTTTCAAACAATGGCCTTCTCATAAAATTTGGAATGAAAAGTGAAAAGAAATTAGCAGTTTAGCTGTTACTTTACTGACTATTTACTAAGAGTATGTAAAAATCGTACTTCTACAGTAAACCACTGGTACAAAAATATAATACACAAACTACAAGAAAAATACAAATAAAAAATAATTGTTTATTCAAAGAGGGTTGATTGATAAACATAAAGTCAAATTTTAACTTGTTAAATATTTTTCTCAAATGAAACACTCTAATTGAAAAAACACACTAAATTATGTAATATAACTAGAAAGGTTGCTAATATCTAGATGTCCAAAAAATTAAATCCTAAATAAACTGGGAAGAGTTTCTCCGTATCCAATTCAAAAACATTATGATAACACTGTAAGACTCAACATATCCGAGGCTATTCTTCCAGCTCGTATAATATTTGCATAATTTTCATTTTTGCAAGTTTACTTTTCTTTGGTGAAAGACTACGCAATGGTTCAACTAAGCTTTCACAAAAAAGTTGGTGTGTGTCTTTTATATTTGGGTCTGCTTCAATCATATTACCATTGTGGAGTTTATGTTTCTTTTCCGGTGGTTCATGTGTAGAATTCATACCATTAGGTAATTTACCACTTGGAAAGTACCTCACATTCAACAGCTGAGTATTGTCATTTGGGGTTGCAGCCTGTCCAGATTGAATATCAAAAGAACTTGTGGAGTGTAATGAACTATCACTAGTTATCATTTTAGTTGTTTCCAGCTCTCCAACTCCAACTTGATCAATTTTGGTAGGAGTAAGTGACTGTGGATTGTTTGCAGTTACATTGTTTTCTGATGCATTTGTAGACATTAGTGCAATATCTGTTTGTGATATATCATTTGGATTCAGCTCTTGGATAGAAAACTTTTTCATTGATAAAGAAGTTAAAGACTTTTTTGTATGTGTTTTAGTTCTTGCTTGCCTTTGTGATGGTTGGGGTATTTGAATAGATTCAGTTCTAACTTCTAAATCACTTGCAGGTGGAAAGTGACCTTTAAGAAATGATAGTTCTTCAAAGAAATTACAAGTTGCCAACTGTTTGTTTTGATTTTTTGACTTTTCAGCTTTTGAGCGACGTTTCAAGCATTTACGGTAATTATCTTTCAATTTCTTGAATTCTTTTTCTAGGGTTACTAAAATAAAAGAGATTGAGAAAATAAAATTGGAGATCTTAGTTAAAAATTAAAAAAAGGCACTAAGCATAGACATTTTGCTAGTCAGGATGTCCAGCATTGAAACAATGACACATTAGTGTATGATTATTACAGCGTACACTTATTTATTATCATTGTTTTGATGTTGGAATTTTTAATTATTCAACATGACATCCTTACTAACGTCGTTTTGCATTAGATTCCCATCCTGCACTTGTCACATTTTTCTTAAAATAATTTAATAAAGTTTGCAATTTTCTTTATAAATGAGCGCCTTTTCACGTTTCAAAGCGCTGTCTAAGCTAGGATTTTCCTATGTTTTGGCCCCCTCGAAAAAGCTCCGCTGGGAAGCCTTGGCACCCCTGACCCCTCCTGTCACCGTGCATCTGTCCAAAACAATAGCGTTAGTTTATTTTCTAGCTTTCTTTATAGCTTGATTTCCTTGTACGCTTATATACTTTTATCCCCACAAAGTGGGGAAAATTTTGCATTTGAAAGGTTCTTAGTAATAAACTGAAATCTTTTCCAGGTTTCTGAATTTCAAGGGTTTCAAGGCTGTAAATTTCATACTGTAAGTTGGTCTAATGTCGACATCCCTCTTCTAATTTCGACACTTTCTTTGGAGATAGAAACGGTCCCCCATAGAAATTGATAATAGGAAGGTCGAAATCGCCGATTGAAACCAATTTTTTTGCTTAGCAATCAGGGAGGGATAAATCTTTTTTCTATCAGTGATTCTGACCTTTAAGAAGGGTGTCGGAATTAGAAGAGGGATGTCAACATTAGACTAACTTATGGTAGCTCAAGGGTCTACTGAAAATCATCATATTTTCAAGGTTTTCAAGGAAATTTTCAAGGGTAGAAATAAAATCAAGGACGTTTCAAGGATTTTAAGGAACTCAAGGGTCGCTGGCCACCATGGGTCTTTTCTCGGTAGAAAAGTGGCAGAGGAATCTTAGTGCAGAAATGGAAATCTTATGCAAAACAAAATGACCTTTTTAAGTTTGCACATAGTCTGTACTGTACACTTCCTTAAAAATAGAATAAAATTGTAAAAATAAAATGTAATTGAGTGTCATAAAATCAAGGATAATTTTATATTATATCACCAAGTGATCATATCATCAAGGGGCCGTCGACAAACGATTTTCCTTTTTTTTAACGGCCTGAGGCCGTTAAGGTTCAGACCCCCTCCCCCCCTACGTCTTAGCGGCCAAGAAAATTCTTCAAAAGTAAATACTTTCACTGGTCCATGGCCGCCATGTTCTTTCAATTCGTAATCCTCAAAGTTCTTCTTTTCGCACGGAAAAAACATGTGGTTTTGAGCCGTGACCTTTCAATTTTGAAACTCCAACCCCCGCAGCAAGTCAGGGCGGGATGGGTGGAGCAAGGAGTCAACTGAGGCGGAGGGAAAAATTGCCGACTTTCGTCACGTGACCAGTCATTTTTCTTGTCGAAGTATTAATTGGTGACCGGGAATAAGGTGAATGTCGTGTGGTTGCTTTGGTCTTAGCCTTTCTTTACATGTTTCTACTTTTTAGACTGATGAAATTTGTAAGTGAGACTTTCCTTTTTTATAAAACTTTTTTAACAGCATTGCAGTGACCCCCTCCCACCCCTTACGGCCAGAAGCCGTTAAAAAAAAGGAAAATCGTTTGTCGACGGCCCCCAATCATCATTAAAACTCACTGTGCTCAACTTGAAGCTCTTTCCCAATTCTCTCCCAAACTTCTTTTTTGTTTTCAGGGTAGCGCCACCCAAAGGTTGAATGATCGTACAAACATGGGTTTTCTTTGATCTTATCAATAAGCTTTGAAATGAACGCATTTTTATCTTCATAAAGTGTACTTGATTCAAAACAATATTCTTCATCTGGGTCAAGCTCTTGTGGGCTTGGAGTAGACATTTGTAATAGTTTCTTCATTGCCTTTGGATTGTTCAGATTTACTGCTTGTGATGGAACTTCATCTGGCTCACTTTCGTTTGTTGCTGCCTCCTCTTCTTTGAAAGTTTCATTATCATTTGAATCTACATCAGAACTGTTCTCCATTCTTTCCTCTTGAAGTGCTTTACTTTTTACTTTATTACTTTACTGTAAAGGTTGGCAGGATAATTTGTGAGAAAACACAGTTTTGACAAGCAAAATCTCCAAAAACACACATGTTAAAAAAAAAACCCGCTGCAAAAGGCTACCATTTTGGTTTCCTTTGTTTTTGTTCCAAGCGGAACAAATTTGTGTCGAGCCACGGGTTTCCGAGGAAAATTTTCCAGAAAGGTCAAAGCGAGCGGAAAACTTGTAAACGCGGAAACTTTGACCCATAAAGGCGATCACTCTGTACAGGTACAATAATTTCAAATTTTTCTAATATTTTTTTATTTCTACACAGTATGCTGACGATTAACTTTTTCAACAATTTCTCAGCACCCATTTTTACGAAAGCATCCATCGAAAACCTTTTTTTAAACATGTTTCCCAGACATAGCCTTCCTGGAAAATTTGATCTGTTGGCCAAAAGTTTCAAAAAACTTATTCCTAGAAATGAAGATCTGTTTCTCCTCAAAACCTAAATCTTTAATCTCAAAAGTAACTTCCCTAGAAAATTTGGTCTGTTTCCACAATTTTCAGAATTAAAATTTTGATCTGTTCTCCCAAGCTTATAAGGAATTGGACATCTGTTTCGTTTGCTTTTTGTGATTGATATCTGTTTTCCCCCAGAAAATCCAACCTGTTTCCCAATTTATTATGTCATCTCCTAGAAATTTTGATCTGTTTCTCTCTGATGACGTCGTCAGCTGGAGCAGGGAAACAGATAGTTTTAAGGAAAAGGTCTTTCCTTTCCTAGAAAATCGGATCTCTTTCCCCATTTTTCAAAAAAAAGCTCTCTCCTGGAAAAGAGAAGGCGATATTTCGGGGAAATGGGCTCGTTGGCTGCTTCTGCATTTATAATAGTAGACAGTTAAACATGGAGAATTGAAAATTGAAGAAAAGAGATAGAGACACACTATAAAATATTTAAACAGCGCTGATTTCAAATCCACTGCTTAGATAGGAAGTTACAGAAGTTACACCTGCAAGTCTCTGTAAGGATTGGAAGAATCAGAAAATTAAGTGTAGATTCCATTAAAGGTCGAAAAGTAGAAAAACTTTTTTTGCCAATTGAAAGATTGAATTTGGTCAAATTAGTTCCAAAAGAGGGTATGACATTCACAAAAGTTTTGTTTCTTCTCCTTTTTAGTCCCGCTAAGGGTGTCCGATGGTCGAAAGTCGGGCGGCACATACCCGTCATATCGCAACCCCTACTTCTTCTTTAGATAGCCTAGTAAACTGGATACAGATACTCGCACACATCTTATATACATAAAAGGTGATGGACAAATACCCTCCAAGGCGCCCTTAAACGACATCACATTTTTTGCAACCCTGCACTGAAAATACACAGCATAATATTCTCTGGACTTCATTAGTAACATAAACAAAGCCTAAAGTACACGGGGGCGAGGTTGAGAAAAAGTAATAAGACTATAAATTTATCATATAGACTTGTAGCCTCTTCATAAACTAATGGTTGAACGGAGAAGGAGGGTGAACAATAATATCATTACGGCGGACAAGCCTGGGGGGGCACTCCAGGTAAGTGACCTACCGGACGTGCGGCCCTTAAGGGTAGGTTTTTTGGACTTTGGAAAGTGCACTGTAAGGGTTGATTTGTGAGCAAGTGGGAAAAAGTGCACTGTAAGGGTGTAAAATTCGAGAAAATACCAAATTTTGAGGTAAAATTTGAGAAATTTCAAATAATTTTGCCCGGAAAATTTCAAAAAATTGCACTATAAGGGTCCATTTTCAGCCAAATTTTTCCTGCACTGTAAAGGTCCGATTTTAGAGACCTGATTTTTGGCCGAACGTACGGTCGTTTTCTAAAAAATGGGGGACCCATCCCCCTAAATTGGTATCGATACCAACTTGAAAATCTCAATTTTCTGAAAAAGGGGGACCCCCCCTAAATTGGCAATCAGTAAAAATGCAAGAAGTTTCTATGCATAGGATACTGCATACAAGGGGCGCTAAACAAAATCTGTAGATGTTTTTATTCAAAGAACATTCCTCTTATTAATCACTTATATTATGTACCACACTTTAGACAAGTTTTTCTCATTCTAACACAACGTAAATTAAGTTTCTGGAACTAAATTGGCAAAATGTATCAAATTCATAAAACTACACTCATTTTGTTTTATAAGCATACGGTAAATTTTGGTTGAAGCTCACTATGCTTAAGTAAAGCTCAGTTTTGAGCCTCGACTATGCTTAACCCTATGCTTGGTAAAAAAATTATGAAGGGGTGGTAAAAATTTTCGCGTATTTTCCCCTATCTTTAATCTTGAGAGAAATGAAGACATTCTATTGATTTCGAATGTTTAACATATGATTTCTTCTGTTATTTTCTGAAGTTATGGAAATTATGATTCTAAAAATTTCTTTGGCTGAGCCTCAAGGTATGCTTAGCATATGCTTAATTTTTTTGGAAATTTGAGCTTCAGTATGCTTATAAACGTTATGCTTATAAAAACAAAATGAGTGTAGATGATAAACTAGACTAGATAAAAAACTCATTGTATTAGGCACGCCTAGAGTCAACATAGCCTTTATGATGAACGTTATGTACAGAAAAATTT
Organism: Clytia hemisphaerica; assembly: GCF_902728285.1. NCBI lineage: Eukaryota > Metazoa > Cnidaria > Hydrozoa > Leptothecata > Clytiidae > Clytia > Clytia hemisphaerica. The sequence continues at coordinate 284,606 of NW_027104123.1, read as the reverse complement.
TATCACGACTAAAAAAGTTATAAGATCTGCTAATAAATTTCAATTATAGAATGCTTTTATATGGAATCAGGGTATAGTGTAAACGATTCAAATAAGTTTTTATACTTACATTATACAACATTTTAAGTCAGATACCAATTTCAAATTCAGAAAAAATTGAAAAAAGGGGGACCCACCCCCTCATTTTGGTATCAATACCAACTTGACTTTTTGAAATTTGAAAAAAAAAATTGACACCACCCCCCGGTTTGGTATCTGGATCCTGACCCCCCCCCTGGTCACGAATACTTCGCGACTAAAAAACAGTCTTCGTCTTATGGGGATTTGCTTGAACCAGACAACCACGGCTTTTTCCTCGACACCGCCGTGATTAAAAAATCGCGTGTTGGGATAGAGATAGAGTTAGGCTAATGGGGGTGCAATAATGAAAAAAAGGAATTAAACCGGCATCAAACGTACATCTCAGTGAAACTCATAATGTAGCATTTGATAATAGAGACTTATTTATTAGTCTTAAATAAGCCGCTCCATAATTAAATGCATGTTGTGTTTTTGTGGATTATCAAAAAACTTTTTACCCAAAGGATAACATTTGGCTTAAAGAGCGAAATCTGCGACGAAGGTTTAAATCTAAATATTTTAGGCTCATGGGTAGCGAGTACCTCACCAAAAACCAGTAATTTTTATTTTTTTCTTGGTGAGTTTCACTTTTGACGATTTTTGAAGAAAAAAAAGCCATCCAAAGTGTCCTGACGCAATTTAGATTTTTCCCTACTACAAGGGCTCCGAAAGTCTAAGTGACATAAAAAATCGAACGTTTGGAGCCCGGAAACCTGGGCTCAAAATATTCGAAAAAGTGGATGACTGCGTAGAAAAAAATCCATAACGTCTAGTATAGGCTAGTGAACAAACCTCAGGACTTTTGGGAAGATCAAGAAGGAGATTGATGTCTTCTTCTTCGGAGGACGTTGGGCGATCCAATCGCAACCTTTTCCTTTTAGTTTTGGATGATGACGATGATGAGGAGCCTTCGTCAAAACATGCATTGTTGTCCCACCATTTCTGTAAACTTGGATGGCGTCTCATGTCTAGAAAATATATAATTATTGACACCGTTTTTAAAAAGTTGCATAATGCGCCACACGGGTAGGTTGGAGGATGCCAGGCCGGAAAATGTCAACCGTTCAATACACTCTACTCGAAATGTATTAAATTATTGCAGACCTTGTTTTTTGAAGTATCGTTCACAAGACTAGTGTTACTGAGAGATTGAGCTTTTGTATCAGAATTGATGATGGTCTTTTGGTGAAAATGTGTGATTGTGATTTGAAGAAACTACTGTATTGGAAAACGAGGCTTGTTTTGATTTTGATAGAGAAGAGGCCGCTTTTCGATGACGATCGCATCTCACCCACGAAAGTCCACGACTTTGTTCTGAGAGTGAGAATAATAAAAGCCTTTGTGTAGTCATCAGAATGTGTCTTAGTCACTGAGGAAGATCATAAATCGTTTACCTGCTAACAAGGGTTTATTGAACAATTCTTTTGCGCCAGGTAACATAGTGCCAGCACTTATCTAAAAATCAGGTTGGGCAACAAGTTTAAAAATATCACTTGATTTTTCCTTGAAAAAAAAAACGCAATTTGAAAGAATTATAGAAAAAAATTAAATTCAAAGCCTTGCGTAAACCATATTCCCTATCGAATCGGAAAAAACTATGCACTTCATCAGATCAAAATTGTAACGGAACATAGATATTGATAAAAAAAATTTAACATACCGGCACAGTAACTAAACTATCAGGATTCGCCAAGTTATTTCGGATATCTTCTCCCGAAAGCGTTGTATTCTTATCGATTTGCAATTTGCGTTTCTTTTTAGGATGAGCTTTCGTTGGTTTCAATATGATAGCATCGGCTGGTGTGAAAAGTTGGTTTTCCCAGTCAACTGGCTCCTGAATTGATTAAAAACAAAATCAAGAGTTAAAAATCCGCATCTGTAGTCTTACAAGTAATACAATCAATAACTACTTGATTAAAAGTCTTAAGGGTGCTTATTGGAAGGTTAAGTATATTAAGATATAACTCTCGCGATGCTACGAAGTGTAATCCAGGTGATTTAGAGTATTTAAAAAGAACTTCTGACATTGGAAGGATTTTAGGATTCTAAAATAAAGTCACAGCGCTCGCTTTATCATCTGTATTTGGAATTTTAAAAGATGTTTGAAATCGGATTGAAATTAGAATTCAGAAAACTCACCCCAATAACTGTTTTTTGTTCGCCTCCTTCTCTTATGGCAGTGAAAGTAGTTTGTTCTTCTTCCAACACACCAGCATCGAGACCTGTGTTCATACCAAGTGCACCTATCTCCTCTACCAAATCCCCGTCTTCGACTGCAGGAAAAGAAATTTCTTCTATTGGTGTAAGTTTACTTGGCTCTGGTAATTCCATTCGCTGTTCATCTTCAGAGCTTTTGTTACCGAGTGTGGGAAAGTTGATGTTCTTGGCGTCTTGTAAAAGTTGATCGAGATCGACTGGTTCGATTGCTTCTTGCGCTTGATCTCCTAGTTCGTCAATCATTATATCTACGTGAGGTAAAATAGTAGTTATAAATTAATTTAAAACACATTTGTGAGAAAAGAACTATTTTTTTGTCAGTAAAAAAAAATTTGTGAACCATTTGATATCATGCTACATTTATCAATCGTTATAAGTGTATTATGGCCAAAGTAATGTTAAAAATTGTGCGAAAGTTCAAGTTACTAGATTGATTTAAAAAATTAGTTTTCAGATAAAGCCTTCCAAAAGTAATGCATACAGCATTTAATTATAAATCTCCTAAGCTTACCATCGATCAGCCTTCGCCTCTTCTTGGCCACTTCATCTTGATTGTATCTCGGCTTCTCAATGTCATTCAGTTCTTCATCTTCAAACACTGGTGGTAACAGCTCATCCCTGATCAAAACACCGATAGAAACTGATAGATAATTTCCTTTCAAAATGTTCAGAATACAGACACTGGTCCTATTTGAATGATCGGTATAAATCTTAAACGTTTATAAAACTTAATAAAAGGTAAAACTAAAAGTTTTATATATTAAAATAAATGACCGAGCCTTGAACCATGTAAAATAGTCTTTAATCTTTCTGCAATTTTATAACGGAGATGATGAAATAACAAGGAAGGTAAAGTTGTTTTTCATACTGTAATCCTTCTAGGTTTAGATCTTCAAGAAATCCGTCAGGAGCAGGCCCGAAAGTGTTGGCACCAAAATCGTCTTCGCCAGGAACCTAAGTAAGTAAAAATCCAAGGTGAAAAGTTTTATTACTTCAAAGAATAATCTGATACTAACACTTACGTTAATAGCGAGTATATGTATTTGAAATTTTGAGGCCGGCGAGGGAACTGAAGGGAATTCGAATATAACCCGCCGTTTTGACCCGCAAAATCGAGGACGGTATTATAAGTACTTGTTTTAACAAGCGAGATTCTGACATGTTAAATAGTTATGTCAAATACCTGAATTGGTCTGCTTGGAGACAATAAATCTTCAGTGATACTAATTTGTCGGTTGCTAACGACCAGAGGACTTTGACTGGCTTTCTTGGGTGTGGTTGGTTCTTTCTTATTATTGATTTTGATAGGAGAGGCGAAGGGTGAATTATTACTACCGTTGACCAAAAACATGTCATCTTCATTCTACACATCAAAGGAAAGGAAAGGAAAGATATATGTTTATAGTTATATAGAAACACTTCAAAAGAAAAACTTTTATCCCATCTTCAAAGTTTTTTGGTCCAATGTAAAAGTTTGTTCTGTCCTGAAACTTTAATCTTCTTAAATCTTAACCATTCTTTCTTTCTATAATGGCAAGTATTTTTCCTTCAAGTTTCAAGCCTTAATATTTGAGGGTACAAAAATGTCTGTTAGAAGGAAAAGTGGGAGACCTTCTCCACTTTTTATACAGTGGTGGTTATAAAAGTTAAGAAAGTCATTATCTAAGTGCATGGCGAATTACACGGATAACAATGCCAGTTGGAGATTGGCGAAAGTAGAAAAAAGACGGACAGAATTTCCATAGAAAGAGTTAGATTGTGAGGACTGTTTCAAACAGATGACTGTTAATTCTTCACCGTTTGAAATGGGAAAATATTATACTTCGAGCAGAAGCTATTTAAAGATATACTTTATAAGTACTTCACACAGTCATTCAACTAATAAAAACCATCATTTAAAGAAAAGAAGTCTGTTTATTTGGATTTTAAATTTGAATTTAGACACCATAGAACAGCAGTTAGAAAGATCAATAGAAACAGTCATCGACCGACTGTGTGTTTTGTATAGAAAAACCTTTCCGAAACGATAAGAAGCTAATTTTCTAGAACTTGTAATTAAAAGGAAAAACGAAGAAACGATTCAAACAATGCTATCATCATGATATCAGTAATCAGCCTCTTTTAGAAAATGAGAAAATTAATGCACCTCTGCGAAAGAAAGTTAGACCGCGTAAAAAAAAAACGAAGAACCTAGTACTTTTTCATTTCAATCCAAAGCCTTGAATTAAGCCAGTCGTCAAAGTGTAAAACGAGGATGAGGATGAGGTTGACGGTTCTTTTTGTTCTTTTCATCGGACTAAATGGTAAGTTACCTTCTAAAACCCGTCCCGTTCCTTAAAAATAAAACGGATTTTAATATGCAAGGATAATGGGAATTACAACTGGTCAGTCGGTCATGCGCACAGAGAGTGGTTCTTGACCCGTTATTTTTTCCTTTTTATACCAAGCAGTTATTACTCGCTCATAGAAAAAAACAAGTTCGATAAATATTAAAGGTTATTTGTTCTAAAGTTAGTATTAGCTGCTACTTTAAACGAACTTTGAGCCTATAAAAAATTACCCCAGAGCTTTTCCTGTAAAAAGTTTCCTTAGTGAGTGTTTTAAAAATCTTTCATTTTTCAACTTCTTAGGGGAAATCATTCACCTGTCACCGACTGGAAAGGATCAACAGAATTGCGGAAGCTCATCAGAAAAATGTAAAACTATTGATCATGTTCTCAATCAAAAAGAGCATGACAATATTACCTTGGTTTTCGAAACATCGCTGACTGAAAGCTTCAAGTATAGTTTGACAGGACCGTTTCAATTTAGAAATACAAGCGCCGTATCTTTGAAATTTATCAAAGATGGGAAACAGGGAAGAAATCCAATATTGCGCGGGAATGGCAGAGTATTCATAGGAGAGGGTAAAGTAAGCACGAAAGAGGTTGAAATTCAAATCGATTCTGTTAATTTAGACCAAGTCTATCTTATCAATGTAACAGACAGTAAGGCAAAAATAACAATCGTCATTCAAAATGCATCTATCCTTGTAAATCAAACAAGATTTATTTCTTTGTTGAATCATAAAGGGGGAGTTTTTATCTCCCTCTGGAAAAGTCTTCTCAAATCACAATACTACTTGGAAGAGAAGCCAAGGTATTACAATAAGAAATATTGGAACTATCTACATATCAACGACTTCTCTTTGTTGAGCATTGACTGCGTTGAAAACACAATGTCGCAAGGCCGTGTTGGTATCTTTGAAACAAAGATTGAAGGTGGCCGAATTAGGATAAAGAATGTACAGACTTTTCGTATGGAGCAATGCACCATCGGGAAAAACTTTCCACAATTTCCGAAAGACTTTTACTTTGAAGTGAATCAACAGTTTTCTTCTAATAGCTTGTTCAGGACTCCAATTTTTGAGCCAATCAACCTCAATGTATTTGCCAAACATTCCCAAGGAAAATGTCTTAGATCAGATTTTGATATTGTAGTTGTACCACATCAATCATCAGTTATATATCTTGAAAATGTGAACGATTACAGTATCACCAACTGTACTATAACACAAGCTATATTGGCTCAATTTATGACGATTTACAAATCGACTGGTCGGGTTGCAAACATCGATTTAACATCTAGCTTCCTTAGCAGAATACTTTTCATTCGACTGAGTAACCTACGTATTACCAATATGAAAATTGACAACATTATTACCAAATATTCAACGAAATCATGGACTATGGATGAACACTTCAAATTGACACTATCGGAGGTATTTATCGACAACTTACAAATCACAAATTCAAACATGTCACGAAGCAGGTTCTTTCATTTATCGCGTCTATCAAAACTTGTGTTAAATAATTTCTCTATCAATGATACAGAATTCAAAGGAACAATGTTTAAAACGTGGGCTCATGCCGTACTGACTTTATCTGACATTCAAATGCACAACATCAAATTTCTAGGTCGTTTCTTTTATACATTTACGACCACTATTAGCGTGAAAAATATGAAGATCGTAAATTCCAGTTTTGGATTAACAGAAAGACCCCCATCATCTATTTTCTGGCTCATTCAGACAAGAGCAACATTCAATAAAGTTCGATTTGAAAAAACAAACACCGACGCAACGGCTCTTTTCAGTTCGAAACTCTATTGTCATGTAGTAATGAGAAATATTGATATCATCCATACTCATGTCCCAGAAACCAACATATTCGTAGATTTTCGAGGAAAATTACAAGTAGTGAGTTTACGATTGGAAAACAGTACCTTGCAGTGTGCTTTCAATATGACGAATAATAACGCAGAGATTGCTGATGTTTCGGTACTCAATACAACACTAAGAGAACAATTTCTAATGTCCGGGGAAAAAGCTATTGTCGGAAACTTAACCATAAAAGATTCTGTGCTTTCTGGATTGGTGACAGTTGTAGGCAACGAAAAAACTTTAGCAGAGCTAACAGGTACCAATTTTCGAATAGAAAATAGCTTCATTATCAATCATGGTTTCTTGATAAAAGATGGCGCCACAAACATACAAAATTTGAGCATGAGGAATGCTAAAATTGGAAATCTCTTCGAAGCGACCAAAAGTGTCATAAAGCTCGAAAAAGCATTCCTCAATGGAACAGATATTGTGAATGTGATGTTTTTGAGTAAAGCTCAACAAAATGTTTTCATTTTTACAGGAGTATGTCAGGTTGCCATCAAGAAATTTGAAATGGTGAGAAGTAGAGCTGACGGAAACATATTTCTTGTTGACAATTCAGTTCTGACTCTTGAAGATACGCAATTGGAAAATAACTCATATGCTACCGGATTTAAAGTGTTGTATTCTAAGATCAATTTGTCAGATCTACAATCAGTCGGTAACAGAGTCTTTGGACAAATAAAATTTATAAATGCAAAGGCAACCTCGATCTTGCATCTCAAGAACATATCAGTGAAGTTAAATGAGCTATTGGAGTTTGAAAGAGCGATGGACATAATCGATACAGAATTGTATATGGATAATTTCCATACCAAAGTTGAAACGTCGCTTTCTTTAAAATTCGACATAATGAATTGGGAATTCCAAAATCAAATGTCAAGTAACTTGACAAATTTGACCATTCAGTGTCCAAAAAATTTCAATGTTATGCTGAATAAGCAGACGAGAACTAAAAAATCGTTGTCCCTTTCTTGCGAAAGATGTGAAGAAAAAACTTATCCAGTCATTTCAGCTGAAAGAGAATTCATAACATCAAAGATTGACGAATCGAAAGATTTTATTCTGGAAAACTTACAAAATACTATCTTAAAATGTCAAAATTGCCCCACAGGAGGATCGTGTAAGAATAGTGCAATCAAAGCTCGTGACAACTTCTATGGTTTTATGAATAAGAAGAACGAATATGAATTTATACTCTGCCCTGGTGACTATTGCTGCAATAAAGATAGCTCCACTTGTATATCGCCAACAACTTGCAATTTCAAAAGAACCGGTCCTTTATGCGGACAATGTGAGAAGGGTTATTTTGTAAACTTCAACAAAAGATGTGTTCATGACTCGAAATGCTCTCCGCACAAGAAATACATATTTTGGACTTCCTTTCTATCTGTTCCAATCACCCTGGCATTTATATTGACATTCGCAAACGACATTAAATATTTTTTCATAAGACTGATGATTCGCATCAATTGCAGAATATGTCATCGGCAGAAAAGGAAAATCAAAAGAAGAGTAGCTGGGAAACTAAAATATTCTGATGACAAAAAGATATCCGTGCCAGCCACTTTCAATATCATCATGACATTTTATCAGCTGAAAGCCCTTATTAAAGTCAAAAACTTTGGTAATAGTGAAAACCTTTTTGTTGACCAAATTTTCAACATAGAATGGATAGCAAAAGGCAGAACAGAGTTTGAAAATGTATGCCCTGTCAATGGAGCAACCATTATAATGCAAGAGTTTTTGATGGGACTCATGAATCCTCTAGTGATGGCTCTGACAGTGCTGGGTTCTCTTGCAGTTTGCAAAAGCCTATACTCACTGAAATTTTCAAACAAAGACAAAAATTTATTTACTGGAAGGTTTTACGTAGGTTATTACATCATTTTGGCTTTCTCTTACAAAAACATTTGTCATACGGCATTTACTTTTATTAACTGCAAGACAATGAATAACAAGCCATTTCTATACATCGAAGGAAGTATTGAATGTTATCAACCTTGGCAGATCGCAAATATTATATTTTTGATACTATGGGTTTTCCCGTTCCCCCTATCTGTAGGCCTTGGTTATGGAAAGCTAAAAAATGGAGAGATGTCACGTTTGAAATTTTTGATTTACTTGACGTTCCCATTTATAGGTATTCTGATGATTATTTGTAAAAAAATCTCCAAAACAGAGACTCAAAAGGCATACCAAAAAGCTGATGGCCGATTAGTTGAAATATTCGAATTACCATACAAGGAGAAATATTTTTGGTGGGAAGCTTGGCGCTTAATGGAACGTTTTATTGTCGCAGGTCTGTCTGTCTTCTTGACGAACCCAATATATCGCATATTATATATCACCTCAGCATTTGCATTATTTTCGTATCTTCACCGGAGAGTGAACCCTTACAAGCGAACAATGTTTCTACTGAAACGATTGGATGCGGTCAGTTGGATTTGTTTGTTGTTGATCTCTTTGTTAAACGAAATGAGAGCGGTGGCATATATCTATAACGTTCCCAATGTGGACAGCATAAACCATGCTTTGAAAGCTGCTAATATTTTAGAGAAAGTTTTTTCTCCATTGTGGTACTTCATAATTTCATTTATTGTTAAAAAATGTTTAGATTAATTTTTTGACTTTGAAGCCTATTACCGTATTACTTCGAATAAACGCCCCCTACTTTTAAACGCCCCCTTAGAATGAGCGCCCCATCTAGAGGAGGGGCGTTTATTAGAAACTTGTGACTTTAATACTTAAGTACCACTATTGATTGGGTTTGAAAAGGAAGATTTTAGTCATTTCTTGTAACCAGAGCCGTTTTCGATGCAATTCTAGTCGTTGAGCCAAAGAAATTTTGCACTAAAATCATGACAAAGAACTAATCCAAAGGGTATATTTGCTCTAAATATTCGACTTGAGACTAAAACAATTTAATGTAATCCCCGCTACTAGCTCGAGCGAGGGAAGGATTATTTCGGATTTTCCGGGGTTTTTTCAGCCTCATTAAGAAGGTTCTTACATAGAATTGGACAATAGGTAGATATATTTTGAAAAATCTAGTTTTCATTTCGTCATAATAATTTCTATATAAAAAAATAAAAGTGAAACAATGCGTCATTATGTTGTACTGAGTGTTACATTCTGCAAAATTTCCACGTTGTATTTTGAAAGAGCTAAGCGTAAAGACATCTCTAACGGATACTTTGCAATTTTGACGAATGCGCAATAAGGGATATGAAGCTAATCGACCGCCGGAGGCGGTTTCTTTCATAGTGGTACGCTAATCTCGTTTTGCCTTGGCTCATTACTTTGTCTACCATTTACTTTCGGTTTTTTTAACTAGATTACCCAGGTGTTTCTCTTTTTTTTCCCTGAATGTCTTTTATTCGTAATTGAATAATCGAGACGTGAAAAATGACTATATTGTAATCTGTTTTCAATGAATAATCTAAAATGTACTGGAGATGACATGTAGGCGTTAACAATGTGCACGCGCTCTTTCGCGAGCGTGCGTGATGCGTGAAGGAAGGCGGTCGTTTCAGTGTGGTTTAGATCCACACTGTGACCTAGTAAATTTATGCCATTAGTTTTCACATGGAGGCGTGAAACGCAAGTTTTTTAAATGCAGAATTTATAGAAGAGTAGTTTTATTCTTCTTTTAAAATTATAATTGGGGACGATTTTTGATTTATTCTTCGAGTGGTTAACAACAGGGTGTGTATTTTTGTGATAAATTTATTTCAATAGAAAAGATTAGTACGTACGTACACTGTCATTGTTATACTTTTATTTCTTGAATAACCTAATTTTAAATTGTTTTTCTTTAAAAAATCAACAGGGGAGAAATTTCAATTACGATTTTCACACCCAAACCCCCTTACAGATGTTCTTCTGTTTTCCCAATTAATAAAAACCAATTATAAAAAAATCTTCCAACTGCGCTTTTCGAAAATATATCCCACAGAGAAAAAAGCTATTATTTTCATAACATTTTCCCAAAAACGATATTGTGATAAAAGTGGGATGAGAAATAATTGAATATCGAATTGTTGGTCAATATAATGAAAAACAAATAAACTTTGGAATAAAATATATTAAAATAGATCGATCGTTTTCACCTGAATTTTTTAACCGATTCAGTCGAAACTGGAAAAGATGACTTGGAACAGTACAGGGCTTTTGTTTATCTTTGCTTTTTTCATTGAAATAAATGGTAAGTTTCGTTCCTTTTTATTCTTTGATTGCCTCGTTGGAATTTTCTAATTTAAATTTCTTTTTTTGTCCAATATGTTTATTCGTTCCAGAAACAAAGTTATGGCAAAAAGAATTACCACGACAGATCATACTTGTAGAGTAGTAAGGGAGTGTTAATCATCCATAGTATTAACTTCCTTGTATAATGGCTTGCGCTTTTTACTTTTTAAGGAGAAATCATTCACCTGTCACCGACTGGAAAGGATCAACAGAATTGCGGAAGCTCATCAGAAAAATGTAAAACTATTGATCATGTTCTCAATCAAAGAGAGCATGATAATATTACCTTGGTTTTCGAAACATCGCTGACTGAAAGCTTCAAGTACAGTTTGACAGGACCGTTTCAATTTAGAAATACAAGCGCTGTTGTATCTTTGAAATTTATTAAAGATGATCATCATGGCATGAATCCAATAGTGTTTGGAAATGGTAAAGCATTCATTGGAGTGGATGAAGGAAGCACAAAAGCGATTGAGATTCAAATCGATTCTGTTAATCTAGACAACATCTACCTCGTCTCGGTGACTGCCGGCAGTATAAATATGAGAATTATTATTCAAAATGCTTCGATTTACACCTATCGGACGAAATTTATTCTTTTGAAAACCCAGGGTGACGTTTTCATCGATATCAGAAAGAGTCTTCTCAAATCACAACACTACTTGGAAGAAAAGCCAAAGTATCACAATAAGAAATATTGGAACTATCTACATATCAACGACTTCTCTTTGTTGAGCATTGACGGTACTGAAAACACAATGTCGCAAGGCCGTGTTGGTATCTTTGAATCGAAGATTGAAGGTGGACGAATTTGGATAAAAAATATATCGATTGTTCGTATAGAGAGTTGCTTGATCGAAAAAAACTTTCCGAAAATTTCCAAGGACTTTTATTTTAAAGTGGACAAAGTATTCTATTCCTCAGAACGCAATTCAAGAAAGACAATTTTGGAACCGATTAACCTCAACAAGCTTGCCAACATTTACGCTGGAGACAGTCTTAGCTCAGCTTATGATATTATCATCATTCCTTCTGAAAGCTCTTTGATATATCTTGATCGTGTCCGAGACTACAGCATCAATAACTGCAAAATAACACACGCTTTATTTAAAATGCTTCTGTTCGCTTACAAGTCCACCGGCAAGATTGTTGACATTCAATTGACATCGAGTTTTCTTGTTAGAGTAATGTTGATCCAAGATAGTCAACTAAACATCACAAATATCAAAATCGATGACGTCATTATCCAGAAAGCCATAATAAGTGACGACTACTTCAAATTCATACAGTCTGAGGTGCGTATTGATAACTTACAAATCACAAATTCGAAGATGTCCACAAAACATAATGCCCTGTTCAAGATAAGCTCGCCTTCAAAAAAACTTGTTATCAATAAACTGAGCATCAACGATACTGAATTTCGAGAAATGTTTGTGGCACATAAATCTACCACTTTGACTTTATCTGACATCCAGATACACAGGGTTAGCTGCTTTGATATTTTTGTTTATTCATTTACAAACACTGTAAGTGTGAAACATCTAAAAATCGTCAACTCAACCTGGGTATCATCAAGTTCAGACAAACCGTCTATCTTTTGGTTCGCTGAAGCAAGAGTGATATTTGAGGAAGTACAATTTATTAATGTCAATACCAATGCTGAAGCTTTGATCGAATCAAGAGCAGGTTTACTATTAGAAATAAAAAACATTTCAATCATCGATACCCATGCGCCAGAAACTATCATACTTCTAAATTCTAAAGGAAAGGTGGCAATCAATGGTGTGCGAATTAAAGACAGTATCTTAGATTACGCCTTTCATACAACTGGTTCTGTAGATATTTTTGATGTCTACACTTTCAATATGACATTGAGGCAAACATTTCTAGTTTCGAATGACGACCAAGCAATTATCAGCAGATTATTGATTCAAAACTCACTAATTGCCAACTTTGTACAGCTCGAAGGGAACGAGAAGAGTGTGGCAAAGCTAGTTGTTACAAATTTAAGAGTAGAAAATACATCTATAATTAATCATTGCTTCGAGATCAAATTTGGTAATGCTATTATTCAAAATTTGAGTATGGCAAATGATAAAATTGGGAATCTCGTCGATGCCAGTAAAAGTGTACTAAAACTTGAAAAAACAACTCTTGATGAAACCAAGGTTATGAATGTGATGTTTCTCGGTCAAGCTAGTCCTAATGTTTTCACTTTCACAGGGTCATGCCAGGTTACCATCACAAAATTTCAAATGGTGAGAAGTACGGCAGACGAAAACATACTTTTTGTTGACAATTCCGTTCTGACTCTTGAAGATACGCAGTTGGAAAATAATTCATATGCTACCGCATTTAAAGTGTTGTATTCTAAGATCAATTTGTCAGATTTTCAATCAGTCGGTAACAGAGTCTTTGGACAAATAAAATTTATAAATGCAAAGGCAACCTCAACCTTGCATCTCAAGAACATATTAGTGAAGTTAAATGAGCTATTGGAGTTTGAAAGAGCGATGGACATAATCGATACAGAATTGTATATGGATAATTTCCATACCAAAGTTGAGACGTCGCTTTCTTTAAAATTCGACATAATGAATTGGGAATTCCAAAATCAAATGTCAAGTAACTTGACAAATTTGACCATCCAGTGTCCAAAAAACTTTAATGTTATGCTGAATAAGCAGACGAGAACTAAAAAATCGTTGTCCCTTTCTTGCGAAAGATGTGATAAAAAAACTTATCCAGTTATTTCAGCCGGAAGAGAATTCAACATAACAACAAAGATTGATAAATCAAAAAGTGTTATACTGGAAAACCTACAAAATACTATGTTGCAATGTCAAAATTGTCCCACAGGAGCATCCTGTGAACATGGTGCAATCAAAGCTCGTGACAACTTCTATGGTTTTATGAATACGAAGAACGAATTTGAATTTATACTCTGCCCTGGCGACTATTGCTGCAATAAAGATAGCTCCACTTGTGTATCGCCAACAACTTGCAATTTCAAAAGAACCGGACCGTTCTGCGGACAATGTGAGAAGGGTTATTTTGTAAACTTCAACAAAAGATGTGTTCATGACTCAAAATGCTCTCCGCACAAGAAATACATATTTTGGACTTTCTTTCTATCTGTTCCAATAAGCCTTGCATTAATATTGACTTTCGCAAACGATGTCAAATATCTCTTGATCAAGCTGATTGTTTGCTTCAAATATAAATTATGCTGCAGTCGGAAAGACGAGGCTGAAAGAGAAGTAGCGAAGAAAAAAGATTCTACTAACGACAAGGAGATATCTGCGTCAGCCACTTTCAATATCATCATGACATTTTATCAGCTGAAAGCTCTTATCATCGTCAAAAATTTAAGCAATAATGAAAACATTTTTGTTGACCAAATTTTCAACATAGATTGGATAGCAAAAGGCAGAACAGAGTTTGAAAATTTATGCCCTGTCAATGGAGCAACCATTATAATGCAAGAGTTTTTAATGGGACTCATGAATCCTCTAGTGATGGCTCTGACAGTGCTGGGTTCTCTTGCAGTTTGCAAAAGCCTATACTCACTGAAATTTTCAAACAAAGACAAAAATCTATTTACTGGAAGGTTTTACGTAGGTTATTACATCATTTTGGCTTTTTCTTACAAAAACATTTGCCACACTGCATTTACTTTCATTAACTGCAAGACAATGAATAACAAGCAATTTCTTTACATCGAAGGGAGTATTGAATGTTATCAACCTTGGCAGATTGCAAATATTATATTTTTGATACTATGGGTTTTCCCGTTCCCTCTATCTGTAGGCCTTGGTTATGGAAAGCTCAAAAATGGAGAGATGTCACGTTTGAAATTCTTGATTTACTTGACGTTCCCATTTATAGGTATTCTGATGATTATTTGTAAAAAAATCTCCAAAACAGAGACTCAAAAAGCATACCAAAAAGCCGATGGTCGATTAGTTGAAATATTCGAATTGCCATACAAGGAGAAATATTTTTGGTGGGAAGCTTGGCGCTTAATGGAACGTTTTATTGTTGCAGGCCTGTCTGTCTTCTTGACGAACCCAATATATCGCATATTATATATCACCTCAGCATTTGCATTGTTTTCGTATCTTCACCGGAGAGTGAACCCTTACAAGCGAACAATGTTTCTATTGAAACGATTGGATGCGGTCAGTTGGATTTGTTTGTTGTTAATCTCTTTGTTAAACGAAATGAGAGCGGTGGCATATATCTATAACATTCCCAATGTGGACAGCATAAACCATGCTTTGAAAGCTGCTGATATTCTAGAGAAAGTTTTTTCTCCATTGTGGTACTTTATAATATTTTTCATATTAAGGAAGTTTTCCCGATGAATTTGAGTTAATATCCTGGGTGGTGGTTTATGCCAAAGGACCTAAGGACAAGGTTTAGACACCACAATCAATTAATTAGGTTTAGAATTAAAGTCTATTCACGATAAGTGTGCACTCTTTTTTCTTTTACCTATAACTTTTGAAGGGATTCTTCAATCTTTATAAATTTGGTATCATCGGAAAGATATTAGTGAGTGGAACAATTTGAAATAAAAAAATCTTTAAAACAATTCTAAAAATGAAGATGAAAATGAAGAAGAAAAAAATGAAGATCTTGTAGAAAAGTGCTATAACTTTCATTTTCACTGAAGAGATTTTTTGATCTTAGGAGATCATCACTGTGAAAAAATTTCATCAAAATATTTATTCAATATAAAGTTATGATACAAAGTTAATAAGTGATTGACCCCAAAAAACAGCAAAAAACTGCAGAAAACAGCGTTTTTAGACGTCAATCAGCTTATAACTTTGTTTGATATCTTTTGACTGAATGATTATTTTTGAGAATTTTTTTCACAGTGATGACGTTCGATGATTAAGGATTTACTTCAGTGAAAATGATAGTTATAGCACTTTTCTACAAGATCTTCATTTTTTTCTTTTTCATTTTCATCTTCATTTTTATAATCTTTTTAAAGTTTTTTTTATTTCAAATTGTTCCACTCACTAATATCTTTCCAATGGTACCAAATTTATAAAGATTGAAGAATTCCTTCAAAAGTTATAGGTAAATGAAAAAAGAGTGCACACTTATCGTGAATAGACTTTAACTATCTTTAATTCGAGGTTGAACGGGAAGTCTCATTCGTTTAAATTATAGAAAAATTCGAAAAATAGAAGTTTGAATTAGTGCGAGTCTACTTACTATGAAGTTATATAGGTTTTTTGCCGACTTTTCTTATCAACATTATTGTATGGGCCAGAGGCTGCTCACCTTGGAGATATGTGAATTATTTTCTCTCTCAAAATTTTAAAGGTTTTAAAAATCGAGGAGATAAAACCTTCCAATGTAATAAAGTATCATTAGTTTTTTATAATGAACTTTATTTAAATGGCATTTTTTGTTTTTTGGTCATTTAAATGCATTTTAATTGTTTTTTAATCATGTCCCATACTATGGAAGCAATAGATGTGTTGATGGCCCTGAGAGTGTTACTTAGTTTAAATACAAATATAATGTTAACTGTAAAGCCTCGAACTTTGGACAAAAAAATATTTGGAAGACAAAGTCTGTCGCAATATTTCTTTTTCGTTTTCTATCTTCATTTCTTTTTTTTTTCTATTTGATAATATTCCTCTCTTGAATATCTTTTCAACAGGCACAAAAATCCTCTATAATTCGAATTCTATCAAAAGGTTACAGCCTCTTTTGTCTCCGCTAAAATCAGAAACCAAAGACACAAGAGAAAGTTTTTCATACCATGTGCATGATCATTTGGGGGTCATAATAAACTGGTTCCAAGGAGTAGTCGATGATACTGATGCAACCGTCCACCATAGTGATAGCTTCTGATCTGCATAAGGTGAAAGAAATGATTATTGCTCCACTTACTATGGGCGTACAAACTTTTGTGAGACCAAAAATTCGAAAAATTTACAAACTTTAACAAATTCAAGGGGAAAGCGAATCAAAAAAAACGAATTTTTTTAGTATTTATGCCTTAATTAACCTAGTCACTGACGAGTCACTATCAATCGTTTTCTCTTGGGTAATAGTCCAACCTCATTTGAAGAATGATTTCCAAAACGCTACTCTTAAAATTGGATAAAAGATTTCATATTGTTATTATTAAAAGGAATTTCTCCACTTTTCTAGACAAATAATGATTGTCAATTGTGAGCAAAGGATTCAAAAAAGTCGAACGTGCGCAACGCACTGGGCTTTTTCATCCCCATTGGGATTTCGATAAAAGATTTTTCCCCCGCTTTGGGAAGAAAATTCACTCGAGCTGTAAAAGACAGGGGTGTCTTCCATGGCTTACAATTCTTTAATGCCCAGTGGTAGCAAAACAAACAAAAAACTAGTGCCCAGGCTCTTAAATTCAAAATTTTTGAAAAATGAAAAAACACCCCAAGATATTCACCCGAGGAACCAATGTGTTAAATTTCAGCCAAATCTGACTTTTTTTAATCCTCCAAGCTGCACTAAAGTTTTTGCGACAGACAGACAGACACATGTTGCCAGATTCTAGCTCAAACTGAAGTTGATAATAAAAATATGTTCAAACCTTGCCAACCCAATAACATTTGGTTCAGAATTTCTCAGAGTAGCCTCCTTCAGCATTGAGCTTAGTTTCAACATCATCGACTCTGCCAATTCTACAAAAATCATTTAAAAATAGAAGTTAAATTTATATTTTTTAATTTTATTATTCAATTTTGGTTCCTTGACGGAGCTTTGTCTAGGTATAGTAAAAAGATCTCTTGTAGCTGCCAAAGGAGCTTCAATTTGACGAGTTTGACTAAAGAATTGACATTTAGAAACATTAAATGTAGAATGTTCTTTTGTGTTTTGACCTTTTTTTCTTCTGATTGATACTTACGTAGAATCATTCGAGTTTTGGTGCGATAGACTCTGACAGTTCCAAGTAGAAGTTGAGCAGACAGACGCAATGCATGTGGATACTTTGGATTGGTGATCGCAGAACTATGTAAACGACAAATAAAAATATTTCAAAAGAGGCAATGAAACAGAAATTTTGGCTCTCATTAGTTGATAGTTTATACCTGAAAACTAGGTGACAATCTTTTTTGAAAATATTACATCTTTTATTACTCGTTTCTTTTCATATAATATAATATTACAACAAATTTCCAACATATTATTTGGAAATACAATAAGGTGGGACTGCTTCGAGACTCTACTATGGCTAAATCCTTAAACCCCTTTTCTCTTAAAAATTGGATTATATTTTCTTAACTTAACAAAAAAAACTAAAAAAACCCTGGAAAACCCTGTTCATACCAAATTTGTACAATATTGGCTCCCTCACAATCACGAGATGATATGATTTTTTTGTACTTTTCTGGATCATAGTTAGATGCAAGCCTATAAAGAAATGATAAAATTTTACAGGATTAGAACAATATTAGAATCAACTTAATTTTGCAGAAAATTGAGAGTTTCATCACATGTTTCTTCTCTTAAAACCTTCACGTCTATGTGCAGTCGTTTTCATACTCTGACAAAAATTACCTTTATGATTACACGTGTCACCAACAAGTTCTTAAAATTTCTAACCCTTTCTAATCTTTTCATTTTCTGATAAACATATCATTCAGGCCTTTCCACGAATGAAATGAAACGTGATCGATGAATTGATCATGTAAATGATTTGAGAAATTTTTTACCAAATCGCTCACGTCAATCAAATTTTGGGCGCGCGATTTCTAAAATACGCTACCCGGAAATATTTTTGATGTAATCATATAGATTCTTCCCTTATCTATATCTATATCATAAAGTCTATCATTCCCATATTCAATTGAGCTTATCAGCTGCGAGATCACCCTTAAACAAAGATAACTTTATTATGATGGAAACCTAATTAACGCAAGCTTCTTTTCGCCCACAATACGAGATTGACGAGCGCTCTACTGAGCGCAAGAGCGATCGCTCGCATCTTATTGAAATGATTGTCATTCAAAAAGTCTGTGAAACTCAAATTTTATTAAAAGACTGTTAAAAAAACCAAAAATTTACCATATCAAGCTGAGTTTTTCTTTGCGAGAGAGTTGTATTCCTTGTGGATAGAACATGTCGAGGCTGACCTCGTCAAACAAGGACGTCTTCTTTGCTAAAAATATAAAATATTTGGTCAATTTCAAAAATGATACCTTCAATTTGAAATAATTACTATTATTACATTGTTATAATAGTAGTGGATTAGTATTAGTATTGTCTTAATTCTTATCATCTAACTGAGTTCTCCTTTTAACCATCAACTTTATAAAATGCTAATCTCAAAAAGGTAAAACTTACCCATCATTTCATTGCCACTTAGAGTTAAAGGTGTTTGACAAAGCTTGAAATTTTTTTGTATCGAGAGATTGTCCTGTCTATGAGAGGAGTTTCAGGGGTACCCAATATAACAACAACTCCAAAATTCTAACCAATTTTTGCTGAATTACATTTTTCTGAGCTAAAACAGCCAAATTATAACCTGATAACAGTGGGTCGTATTTTTTTACAGGCACTGTAAACCTTTGAAGGCTCTTGAAATTTAACCATCTGAGGAAAAAAGTCCTCTCGTAGAAAATTCTACAACAAAAATCTTGTTGTGCGCTGGAATTTTCCTGATACGGTGCCCTATTTTTAAAACACAATCATGTAACTTTGTTGTCATTCCCAGTCCTATTAGACGACCCTCTGTCCTTCCAAATTTGAGAGCTTAAGAGCTTCAGCGTGGTGGGCAGGAAACACATGATCTAATCTCAGGTTACCAATTCAAAATCTCTCATTTTTTTGTCGTGCAAAAGTTCTATGCTCTATGATGCTGATGTCATTACTCTGGATGATCTATAGTCTGTCTTGTCTTGTCATACCAAAGATCTTCTATTCTATTCCTTTTGGAAATATTGTCCCCCGTTATCACTTTTTCCCTTTCATTTATGAAGCATTTTTTCTTTCTTTTCCCTTCCTTGCTGTGAAAGTACCGTGAGTGGTCCTAAATCCGACAGCCCTGCCTAATTCCGACACCCCAGATATCTTTATGAAAAAAATTCCCGTGTTACATTGTGAAAATTGTTATTCAACACTGGACATTCTGTGTTTTATGAGATGTTTGGACCAAAATAAATAGCAAAACATCATTTTGGCCCGAACAAACATTGATGTTCGGTTCAAGTTTGGGCTATATACAAAAGAATTTTGGCTTTGAAAGCCTGGCCTAAAAAGTTTGGGCTATACCATGGATCATGTTAAAAAATCTTTCTTGTCAACCTGTTTTTTTTTCTTGTACAGTTTTCTACCATCACGCATCAGTCAGGTCCAGTCAAAAACTTTGCTACTTACCCCAGATAAAAGGCATGTTGATAAAGCTTTCAAGTATAAGTTTTAAACAATAGATGCAAGGCAAGCAACAAGTAAATAAAAATTTGCTTCCTTCAAATCTGAATATTACATGAATCTGTGTCTTTTAAAACTAGCATAGGTTTTAGGGTAAATATTGACATCTAGATACTTCCATATCAAATGATTACATATAACAGCATTTAAATCTTGTCAAGCAGTAGTAATGAAAAAGCGAATGCAAAAAATCATCTAACATCAAATCAAAAAGCTTTCTCTCGGCAGTCAAGAAAAATTATCAGCTGATTTTCAAAATAACCGTCTGTTTACAATCCCGTTGTAAGCATCTACCATTTTTATAAAAACATGCATTACTTTCTGAATGAAAATGTCGTGTTATTTATAAGAACAAAAACTGACTTTCCTAATTTCATCGTTCTAGTTTTTTTTTACTTTTTGTCACAAGTTGTTAGTTTCACGAACATTTTTTATAAGAAGTTACATTTTTCCCTTGTTTTAAGCAAGCACGAAGTCATTTTCCCTAATATTAATAAGAAACAGAAGAAGAAAGATTATTGCTGAAGAAAAAGCAATAAAAGCTAATAAATGTATCATGTGCATCAGCTCAGGTAGCTGAGAAGCAAAGAAATAACGAGTAATGACTTTTCCCCCGTTATGATAGTTCTCTATCTCCATGTTAAGAACAAATTCTTACCTTGTCAAAATTCCTCCTCCGAGGGTTAATAAGTTTTCGGTTTCTCTTCCCTGGTCTTCCTTTTCTTGTCTCTTGTCGATTTGATGCCCGGTCTAAAAATGGGATCGTTTTCAAAACATTCGATTTTTTTCCCGCGCTTTAATTCAAAACATTCGAAAAGTCAAATCGCGCGTTTTCATTGGTTGACTTAGAACACCATATTCGTTGTGAGCTTTATTTACACTACTCTGATCATAGTCACTAGAAATATACATGGTCAGGAAATCGGCTTGGTTCGGAACTCGAGGTTGGATATATATATAGTATTCAATTGACATTGCTCTGATGGACAAGATGGACGCCAGAGAATACGAGAATATATCTCTAAAAAAGCTGATAATGCGCGGGAACGAGGCCCGGAATTCCCGAGTTATTTTTTCCGAGTTAAAAAAACCGAGTTAAGAAAAAACCGAGTTATCCCGAGTTGTGACGTCATTTTTGGAATTTAGTGACGTTATTTTTCATTTTTTAACTCGGGAATTTTTGCTTCCTTTAACTTTCCGAGTTATTTTCCATTTTTTAACTCGGGAATTTTTGCTTCCTTTAACTTTCCGAGTTATTTTTCATTTTTTAACTCGGGAATTTTTTCTTCCTTTAGCTTTCCGAGTTATTTTTGAATTTTCAACTCGGGAATTTTTGCTTCCTTTAGCTTTCCGAGTTATTTTCCATTTTTTTAACTCGGGAATTTTTGGTTCCTTTAGCTTTCCGAGTTATTTTCTTCATAAAAAAACACCAGCTTTAATCTATTGATCGAAACCACAAGTAATAGAAGAAGAATTTTGTGAATGAGTTCTATATGGAGGGGGGGTACTAAGGCAAGTACGGGTATGTGCCGCCCTTAAGGGTGCCTTTTTTGGACCTTCGAAGGGTCGTAAAAATCACAAAATCTAAGTTCAGTCCCCCTTAAGGCTTGTAAAAACAGCCAAAAGTTCCAATAGGGTCACAAAATCCCTAGGCTGCTGGCATCCACTAACGGATTCGTGCTCCTTATATACTACCTGTGGTTTTGTAGAGGTCTGCGATTCAGACTACAAAATCCCGAAAAACCAAAATCAAAGACATAACCATCCATTACCAACTAGAAAAACCTTAACCTGCTTTGAATAAAATGAATAATCAACAAACAAGTGAATATAAAGATAGCAAATATTTTCTATTTTCTATCTCTTTTGAATAATTGAAAAACAAGAACTAAAGTTAAAACCTGCTAGATAAACAAAGTGTAAGCTCTTCAAAAATCTTACAGCATAAATACTGTGTAAATCTAAAACAAGACGACTTGAAGTCGAAAATTTCGCCTACAATTTGAACTACATAGGAAAAAGAAGAAGTAGAGATTGAAGCTAATCTGAAATCTACTTTACATCGAGCCTTGATGAAACAATTTTACAAGAACAACGAGGCTTAAAATCGCTAAAAAAATAAGACCATTTTAAGAACTATTGTTGTTTAATTTTTAAGAACTCTTATAAAGTATATGCTTATAAAAAATAAATATGCTCATATTGTGCGCCGTCCCTTGTTTACTTTGTAAGAACTAATAACCGAAAGGTATGTCACCGTCTATCAAGAGTTAGTGATTTGATTCTTATAGAGTATATGCTTATAATAAAAATAAATATGCTCATATTGTGCACCGTCCCTTGTTTACTTTGTAAGAACTAATTACCGAAAGGTATATCACCATCTATCAAGAGTTATTGATTTGATTCTTATGAAGTAAATGCTTATAAGAAAAATAAATATGCTCATATTGTACGCCAACCCTTGTTTACTTTGTAAGAACTAATCACCGAAGGGTATATCACCGTCTATCAAGAGTTATTGATTTGATTCTTATAAAGTATATGCTTATAAGAAAAATAAATATGCTCATATTGTACGCCAACCCTTGTTTACTTAGTAAAAACTGATTACCGAAAGGTATATCACCGTCTATCAAGAGTTATTGATTTAATTCTTATAAGAAAATAAAGAAAAAATCAAAACTGTGAAGCTAAAGACACAAAGATATATGACGTAATCCAAAGAAAACCTGCGAAAATCGTCCATGGTTATTATACGAGCGTGTAATTTGTAAATTGATTTTAGTGAGTTCGTCCATCGTATCAAGTACTTTCGTTTTCTAATTTTTTT
Organism: Clytia hemisphaerica; assembly: GCF_902728285.1. Taxonomy (NCBI): domain Eukaryota; kingdom Metazoa; phylum Cnidaria; class Hydrozoa; order Leptothecata; family Clytiidae; genus Clytia; species Clytia hemisphaerica. Next base: position 261,552 of record NW_027104123.1, on the reverse strand, counting down.
TCCGCACCGCCGCCGCGAAAGCCTATTGTAATACTTTCGCTATGCGAAATTAAAAATACAGCAGGTAAGTGATGTGATAAAGCTATTTCAAAATTGATATTTCCTCCCTACTTCATAAAAGAATACTGTAAGTGACATGACAAGATTCTCAGAAAAAGTCCTTCCCCCTTCGCTGTAAAAATTTTGAATGAATCAGCAACGATTCTTGAATCAATCATGGCAGTCTTTACAGCTAAAATGCGCTTCAATGAATGAACACCAAATTCTCGTAAGGTCTTAAGTAAAATTTTACGTGCATGTGAAAAAAGCTTTATTTAGTAGAAGCAGAAAAGTCACCCTTGGCTTGGCACATCTCTGTGTTATTGAAAAACAATGGAGGGATCGTGTAAGACCCGTTCGGCTCCATAGAAGCCCGGGGGTACTAGAGTTGCAAGCTAACGGGTATGTGCCGCAAAAATCGAGGAAAAACTGGTTTTTCGGGATTTTGTGACCCTTATTGGAACTTTTGGCTATTTTTACAAGCCTTAGGGGGACTGAACTTAGATTTTGTGATTTTTACGACCCTTCGAAGGTCCAAAAAAGGCACCCTTAAGGGCGGCACATACCCGTACTTGCCTTAGTACCCCCCTCCATAGAACTCATTCACAAAATTCTTCTTCTATTACTTGTGGTTTCGATCAATAGATTAAAGCTGGTGTTTTTTTATGAAGAAAAATAACTCGGAAAGCTAAAGGAACCAAAAATTCCCGAGTTAAAAAGATGGAAAATAACTCGGAAAGCTAAAGGAAGCAAAAATTCCCGAGTTAAAAATTCAAAAATAACTCGGAAAGCTAAAGGAAGAAAAAATTCCCGAGTTAAAAAATGAAAAATAACTCGGAAAGTTAAAGGAAGAAAAAATTCCCGAGTTAAAAAATGGAAAATAACTCGGAAAGTTAAAGGAAGCAAAAATTCCCGAGTTAAAAAATGAAAAATGACGTCACTAAATTCCAAAATTGACGTCACAACTCGGGATAACTCGGTTTTTTCTTAACTCGGTTTTTTTAACTCGGGAAAAATAACTCGGGAATTCCGGGCCTCGCGGGGAACGAAGTTGGTTGTTGAGAGCAAATTATGTAGTAATGTAGTTCTGAATTGTAAGGTGTGGTTTGAAATTCGAGTGACCTTTTTTTTTATTGCCGACCCAAAAAAATATCAGCGTTTGGTTTTGATTGGTCGAGAGCATCGAGATATTTGCGATATTTCATATTTATTTAGCCTGGAAATATGACTGCGTTGACTTTTGGGGGACTGGGTGAGCGGCGGAAAAATCAAAACAAAACAGCCGAAAAGGAAAAGAACTGACTTTCGGAGAAACTGGCTTGGGAATCAAATAGTAGTGAGGTCAGGTAGCACATAAAAACGTAAGAATACTTCAGATGGTGATTAAAGCATGAAATTTGGCACAGATGATCCTGCTTAGAGGGTGTAAACCTTAATTTTAAACAGTAACACCAAATTTTGCCACCTGGCCACCTGCTAGATGACGTCATCAGGTGGCTGGTTAAAAAATTATTTTTTTGAAAATATTCAAAATCTGATGGTTCCAGCAGAAAGAACATGAAATGCTGATAAAAATTGAGGTATAAAACATGCCTTGAAAATCTTCCTATCAAAAGTTATGGAGGTTGAAAGTTTTTTGATGACGTCATCATAAGCCTTTCCAGGCGAAACTTAAAAACCTCGTAATATTGGTACAAATTGACCAAATTTCATGTTTTATACATGAATTCATATCAAAATTCATTGCTTTTTCCGATTCCGATGTTCAAATTGAATTAAAAGCTTTAAATCCTACAGAATACTAAAACTTAGATTTTGAGCTTTACATTTACAAGGCAAATCAACGCAGCGTTCTCCTCACTTCAGGAGCACAGTGTACAACCAACTAATTTTTTTGGATGTTTTAAGCCTTCCTATGTTGTTTAGACCCAAGCATCAGAAGGAACTTCAAATTTTGACATGGACTCATATATAAAACACTAAATTTGGTCAACTAGTTCCGTTACGACGGGATTTTAGGTTTTGCCTGGAAAGGCTTATGATGACGTCATCACAAAACTTTAAACCTTCATAACTTTTGATAGGAAGATTTTGAAGGCATTTTTATACCTCGATTCTCATCAGCATTTTCATGCACTTTCCGCTGATACCATCAGATTTTAAATATTTTCAAAAAAGTAAATTTTTGCTAAGTCACCTGATGACGTCATCTGGCAGGTGGCCAGGTGGCAAAATTTGGTGTTACTGTTTAAAATTAAGTTTTAGACCCTCTAAGGATCATCTGTGCCAAATTTCATGCTTTAAATCACCATCTGAAGTATTTTTGTGCTAACAGACCTCACTAAAAGGAAAAAACGCAACAAAAATATGTTCAGATTAACTTTTACTTTGGAGTTCTTCCATAAAAGACACTAAAATCAAATCTGATGAACTAAGAATTTATCATAAAACTACTTATGACACGACCCAAATATTTTCAACTTCTGGCAAATTTGTGATAACCAAACAGTTTTTTATCAATGCATACGAAAAAAACTTGAGATTCTTGAATATTTACCAATAAAATTTCCCATAACATAACAAGGAAAGAAATGTCTTGAAATGTCTTGTATTAAACCAAATGACGAGTGATTTTTATAAAAGTTCTCTTCTAATTCTCGTTTTCGACAACAACGTAGTCTACGTCCTTGACTTTTCAACTCAACAATCATTACATCTTCCTTCTAAAATTCGAAAGATTTAGAGCTTGACGATAATCAAGAAAGTATCCAAATTGTTTTGCTGTTGAAAAAATGTTGTTCTTTAACCATTATTACAACAGAGTTCACTGTAAGGGTTGAAATCAGCAAAGATGAGAAAAAGAGCACTCTAACAAAGGTTCCAAACTTGTAAAAATCTCCGAGATCTGACCATATTCTGCCTTAAAATGGTCAAGAGTTAAAAAACACACTGTAAGGGTCGACTTTTCACCCAAATTTACCTCAAATAGCTAAATTTTCTCTCCACTGTAAAGGGTCCGATCACAAAGGCCGTTTTTGAATCGAGAACTCCCCCGGGTTATGTGCTAGCCATACTGTATGGGTCCAATTTTTACACACCGGGAAGTCTCTCTAAGGGTTATAAATTACCAATGCACTCTCTGAAAGGGTCCAAAATTCACGAAATTCAAAATTTCCCCTCTCAAAGGGTCGTGATTTTTTAAAGTTCGGACAAAAATCGAGTGAATTTCGACAAAAATTTTGCTTTGGGTTGATATTCAATTTTTGGCTCGGACACATCCGTCCCACGTAAACCTAGTACCCCCAGGCCCAGCACCCATTTTCTTCTAAGTTACTCCTCCCCCCTTTCCTTGTTTTTATAAATAGACTAGCGGTCCCAGACATCGTCACAGACGACTTTTCTCAGAATAAAAGCTGTGCTTAAAAAGTACTAAAGAAAGGCCGCTTTGAAATTTCGATTTTCACAAATTTTTTAGAAATAAAAACATTGAATACTTTCACCGTGGATAGTTTTGATGTAAAATTTCAATAGAATCATTGTCAGAAAAGTGATATCATGTACATGTACAATTTCAAGATTATACAATTGTTCATTCAGCCTGTAAATACACGATGCAAACGGCGAGACGTCCCTAAGACTAGAGTCCAATAGATGGCCCCAGATCGCAATGTTCCCGAGTCGCAAGGGAAGAAGGTGAACTTTCAAGGACTGTGTAAACGAAAGTGACCCCGCTATTTGCAAAACCCGCTCAAACATTTATAGTAGCATGTTCGCATGCTAATCAATTAGGAGCCATCAAGCCAATACTAGCGAAATCAGTCAACACGTAGTAAATCTGTAAATAGTTGTATTAACCTTAGCAAAATTAGATGAGCTATATTTTTGAAAATATAAGAATCACTCATCAAATCACAAATGCTAGGCTGAGAGGAATGCTATTCATTTCAATCATCCTCTAAATTATTCTTTTCCAATTTATCCCTGGACACTAATCAGGGTGAACTGATTTAGAAATTTTTCACGAAAATGGTTGAATCTAAGCATGGACATATCTAAGTAAGAAAATGTCAGACTAGGCGGAAGAAAGAAAAGATGTAATTGTTCGGGATTATTTGAAATAGACCAATAGACGGCTAATAAAAATCAGTGAGCCACGTCAGAAAATCTGCTTCCGTGGATAACGCCTAATTTTAAACCCTGGTATGATAACGAGTTAACCCGATCATATCAAGTATAGGTCAACCCGGTCAAAATATAAGATCGACCATTTTAGGAAAAACAGACTCACTAAGGATTCTCAATCCCTGGTTTGAGTTAAGTTAAGTTGAGTTAGGGTTAGTTCACCGGGTTATCGAGACGGGGTTGTAGAAATGAATTTAGATAACCTTAGGGTGGTAGCTCCGCTAACGAGAGATGTACGTTGCTAATTAAATGATAAATCATAATGGACGTGATATTTCGGTGGGGCAAGGACCCTGTGATGAGGTGAATCAATATAATTTTTAGTAAAGGATGATCGTTTGAAACAATTTAAAAGCGATAATGAATGCTGTGACTATTACGAAATGCTCATTAATTATACTTCCTGATGTTAATGACATTCACGAAACAAAAGAGGAATGAGATTCTTTATTCAATATTTATTTTTTGCTTGATGAAAAACTGTTGTTGGTTGGTTGTTAGTGGTAATTTCAATGTAATTTTTTATTGAAAAACAAGATTTCGTTTCATGATAATATCGTTGTGTGATTTTTTGGATAGATATTTTACTTGAAAATATTTTTTTGTGTTTGATTCTTTGCTTTGCTTACTTGAGATTATATTTTTTTTTATCAATTAGCCCTTTCTACAGTATTACCTGTACTGTTCAAGAGAAACCAGTACTACGTTGGTTCTTCATTGGTGATAGTAAAATCGTGAGCGAACTTTAGGGGCTCATAGGTAGTACGATTTTGATATTTTAAAATGTTAAACTGATACTCTATTAATTATAAAATGAGCGAAACGGGCTAAAATGAAATCACCAAAGATCTTTGTTATCACCAAACAAGTAATTGGTCGAGGTTGGTCAAAAAGGTGCAGTACGTCGTCTGCGCTAATTCCTTAAAGCTGGTCTAATGATCGCTATATTTTATGTTTCCCCCAAATGTGACATTTTTTCAAATTTACGAGATTTTTTAACGATTTTAAAGATTCGAAAGAGCAAAAGGTCAACGACGTGGTTGAAGGTTAAAAGGTGTGTTGAAAAGAAAACAGCAAATTTCAGTAAAATATTTTTGTCCAGCCTACTGTCTAATTTCATTTATCAGTTTTCAATCTCTACACCAACTTGTTTACCCCTGTTTTGATGGGGAGGATACGAGGTGAAGCAATAAGCCTTTTTTGTCAGTTTTGCGGTGTTTAAAGAAAAACATGACAGCGTTTCGGGGTCAAATTGCCATACGGTGTTAAAATAATCCCCGTACGCCCCCTTTTCATGACCCCTTTTGTTTTTGAATATTTTACCTCAAGGTAAAGTTAAGGGGGTCTTAAGCATCTAGAAGAAACAAAAGCAGACAACAGGTTCGGTGGGAAATCAGGATACTGATAATGATCCACAGACTCTGGTTCAATAACCAACAAAAGAAAAAAACATCCAAAAGGGAAACCCTGAGAATGACTTTCTTTAATTAAGCAAAGTAATCTTAAGTAGAAGAGGCTTTCTTTGTGTTTTCTTGCTAAAAAATGAAGTTTGACGCATCGAAGAAAAGAAATTTCCGTGATGTATTAAAAATAAAATAGATATATAGACTTTTCTTTGTTTACGGAAGGATGTCAAGGAATCACGTAGGTGGTTTTTGATCAAAAATTGTATACTCAGGATTTTTTCATTTACTGCTTGGGATTGCTACTTGTATAAGTTCTTCAATATTTCTCTATTATCAAGGCTCTCTCTGATACTTAAATATTTTTGTTTTTCACAACCCTGTCTCAGTAACCTTCTAGTAAATATCCCCGTTTGGGAGTTTTTTCAATTAGTGAAATTTTAGGGGATTGATGAGTCCCAATGGGGATAACACGGTAGGGATTACTAAAGCATAAAAACTTCAAGAAAAATAATTTTTGAACCATCTTTCATAACAGATAATAGAGCAATTTTTAATTTTTTTGGATCTCGAGCAAAAGAGAACATAAGTCTCTACCAAAGGTTAGCCATACGTCCCTTTTTGTTCTTTGTCTTGATTATCTCGCAAGCAACTCAATATTTTACAAATTTTTGTTTTTCCTTTTAAACTCAACCAAACGAAACGAGCTTCTATGTTGAATGTTTTTTTGTATCGGTTACTAATAGAAACATATCCGAAATGGTTCCAGTCTGGTCGAAAGTTACAACCCTTTCGCATTAACATTAAGTACTTTTCAATGTCAATTATAGGTTACTTTTTATCGACTTTGAAGCTGTGGTTTAAGTGAATGACCGTTTTGATTGATATTGTAAATGCTACTAATGTCCGCATGTTTATTACTTAATACATTACTTTTACAAACTCTTGTCTGAATAGCATATGCATATGCATTTCCAAGAGTTTATCATTATCACAAGAATGCAAAAAGGTTCTCAAATTTTCTTGATGATTTGGTTGTTGGGTTGTTGAATGACTAACACCGTTCAACTTTTTAGGAATTGCCAAGTTCAGGTTCGAGGTTTTCAGGAGCTTCTCAGGAAATTTTCTATTAATCTACCCTTCATTCTCCCCACTGTTTCACCACCAAACCGGTTCTAAAGGGGGCTTTGAAAAATAGTGTTCAGGTATCATTAGAAACTCGATTAGAAAGGTTTGCGAGACTAGGCTTGTATATGGTTTGTTTAAACAGGAGACAACAGTCATTGTGTATAATTACGTGTATCGTTGTATGATTTGAGTGTGGTTTCTTGTCCCATTTAAAACCCTCCTTACTAATCATAAAAGGAATTGGATATTTTGTGAATTAGTAGTAGGTAAGATCATCAACTAATGACCTTTTTTAAAAAACTGTTATAACCGATGATAGTTTTATTTTTGTTTCGAATTTCCTTGTTTCCTCATATTGATTTGTTCTGACGCGATTCGATGGATTCAGGAGGTAATCGTGAAGTATGGTACCAATTGTTGAAAATATACTTTGGTTCATCCACCCAAATGCTCCCGAGTGCATTTGACTTATAGGTGTTTTTTTTCCGGGGGAGGGGGTACTAGGGTTGGCGGATGAGGGGTATGTACGGACAGGACCTCCAAAAGCCGATCCTTAGAGTGACTGATTTTTGCTGAAAAGGTGACACTTAAGACTTTTGAGACGCTTTAAAAAAAAATTTTCTTCCATTTTTGAAAAAAGTCCTACCCTTAGAGAGACTTTTTTTACAAATATGTCTCTCGATATCGGAAATTTTTTTTAAAAATCGTGGAATTTTCGACCTTTAGAGAGACTACTTTTTAGAGAGACTTTTGAAAGGGTGAAATAACCGACCCTTACCGTCCGCACATACTCAGCACCAATTTTTGCCTAAGTACCCCCCCCCCCGGGTTTCTTTTCAAAAGAAGGACATAGTTATATTCTAGAATAGAAGTTATTGTTATATAGCCCGTTTTAAAGGTAAAAAATCTGTACTTTAGGATGTGATTGCGTTCGTTACAATAGAATTTGTACTGATTCAAATGAAAATGAGTAAAGTTTGCAAATACGTGATGTTTCTGGCGAACATACCCATATCATAAATTCACGGCTACGAAACTTTTAGTAAATTGTCAAACTCCAACTCGATTCTAGTTTTGACTTCAGTACCAACCACTTTACAAGTTTAAGGATGAAATGTTCGTAGGTTTATCGTATCGATCGTATATCTGTCTTGTATTTCTTTTTTTAATGCGTACTCGGTAAGATAATATTTTAAGTTACTGACTTCAGATCAGTTCTATGTTTGTGATCGTTCTTCCATGGAGCTTTTCATCTTGTTCGATAGCTCCAGTTAGATTTGCTTTCTTGATCATTCAAAAATAGCTCAATAAATATCAATATACCTACAGCATTTATATTAGCGATAAACTCCATTGTCGTCTATTTTTTTAAGGTGTTAATATATTTTTTTTAGCATAGATTCTTGTCGTCCCAGTTATGAAAAACTTGACCGGATCAAAACGACTGCTGAGTATAATGATCTTCAAAATATAATTTTTTTATAATTATTTCTTTCTAAAGTGAAAAACTTTACAAGAAAATGTCTCTCAATATGGTACCATGCTTCACAACACTGGCTACCATTTTGGCATACGCTATCGCCACGGAAACTTCTTCATCACCCATAACAGCCACTGCCACTACAACAGCGCCCTCGTTTACAGTCCCACCAGCGCCTTTCCCGCCCTACGATAGTAAGAATAAAACAAAACTCCATATCGGAGCACTTGTGCCATTCCTCTTGACACGTGACAAATTAATGTTTCATGCAGCTATGCATACCGCCGTACGGCTGATCAATAATGACACCAATATGCTGAAAGATTATGAACTCGTCCTTGATTATCGAGATTCAACGGTATGTATTGGATTTATGTTAGATACTTTTAGCGAAGAATCCTTCTTTGACAGTTCAAAATAGAATATACACGAATCTCCTTCAGAAATGTCTAGTTTTGTGGATTTCAGACTTGACGCTTTTATCTTACAAAAATGAGTTTAACCTTTACTTTCTGTTTCATCTTTAGACTTTGATTGGATTTTCATACCTCATGTTTTACGATTTGGTGGAGAAAGGACCTATAAAGCAAATGCTGATTGGACCAGCTTTCGCTCGAGCAACGCGTGCCGTTGCAGAGCTTACTACGCGATTTAAATTACCCCAGGTAATCGGCTTCTTTATGAATAAATTGTCTGTTTTAAAACCCACGGAGATGATTTAAGTTCATTAAAATTTGGTTAGTAGTTGAAATTGCGAAATTGATTTTACTTTTCCGTTAGTCATTTTTCTGTACAAAGTAATTTCCCTCTCACATCCACTAATAACAATCTAACAAAGAACATTTCCCTTTTCGTTCTCTCAAACAGGTGACCTATGCAACTTTACAAAAATTTGGAGCTCGAGAGGTTCCGGATCCAGAAATCCAACAAATAGGAGTTCCACGAGTTGAACGTCACTTCCCATTCCTCGTTAAAGCAACGCCTTCACTCTCATCCTTCAACGAAGCTATCGTCAAAATCTTCCAAAATTTCAAATGGAAACGTGTTGCAATCTTGTATGAATATTCCGCTCAACAATTTTTCTCAGTGCGTACTTTTATTATTCCTTTTCGTTACACGCTTTATAAGAATAATGTTTTTCCATTATTCATTAATATTTTTTTGAGAAGTTAAAACTGGAGAAAATCGTCCTTAATCTTAAAGCATTCTTACGGTATTCTACTCTTAGGTCAAGATCAATATTTAACCTAAATTTAACATGTAGGATACACATGAAGCATAAAATGGCATTTTTGTGAAAGTATTTAGGCTTACTGGGCGATAATTTGGCAATTTACAAAAAAGCGTGTAATTTAAATTGAAATTTCAATCATTCAAGCGTGTTGCTCAATCTATGCTGTGCTATGCCCATGAAACATTGCATCTTTTAACAAGTTGTAGAGGTCAAGATCTTGCTCGCAAAAGTCCTTGTGTTTTTCGAAATTACGGCTATTTTAGAGCTATTCATTTTTCATCTGCATTTTTATTCTTTTTAGACTGCGTACGATCTTTCATTACGACTCAAGAGTGCAGGTATCGAGGCTGTCGTCATTCAAGGGTTTTCAGGAACAATTTTAACAGTCGATGCACAATTGGATGCAATCTTGGAAAAAGATGTTCGAATTATATTCGGTATTTTCAGTTCGAAAGGAGCACGTCGGATTTTTTGTCAGGTAATGAAGAATTTATAATCACGGCTACCGTCGGAGTAAGATTATTCTATTATGATTTGCACTTTGAAATAATTCAAAATGGGCAGCTTCTCCCAACCAATGAGTGTAACACGTAAAGTTTCCTTTTAACCCGGCATTCATTTAAAAAGCAAGTGGGCGCTAAACTTATGTAGTAAATACCCATTTTCATTGCACTTTTGACCCAATGAGCTTTTATTTTACCATTTCCGTCGACATCATTCACATTTATTCTACTCCATCAAAAGAGAAGCTAGTCTAGCCGATATAATGTACAAAAACATCAAATTTAACTCTGCTCTAATAACATTGTACAGGCTTACAAGCGTGGTATATACGGTTCAAAATACCAATGGTTGACTGTTTCCACACTCAAATCCACATGGTGGAAACCTGTTACTTACAACGAACCACAGAATTGCACTGTAAAACAATATCTCACTGCATCTGATGGTTATATGTCAATCGCTAACACCAATGTGAGAAGAGATGGTGTTCGTAGCATTGGAGGACAGGTACAAATTTCATCATCTTCATCACCCAAGATTCCATATCTATGATCATCTTTTTAATATCTTGGCATGGAGAAATATTATCTTTTCTAAAATTCTTTTTTCGGCCCTTTATGGATTCTATTAGATTTAAGAACACTTTGCATTGGCTGTTTTGTTAATAGCGAGATTACAGTATGTATCTGGAATTCTCTACGGCTATGGTTAACGCGGCGAGGGAAATGGCGAGTAAGACAAGTAATGGCGGGTGAAAGCAAGCTCGATATTTGACGTACGGTATTGTGTCGACTTTGCTTATACGGTGTTTTGGTGTTTTTCCCGTACAAAGCAAAGTAGACAACGACATGTCGCCTTTGGTGACGAACTGCATGGGCAGCCCCACAACCATAGCCGTAGAATATCTCCGATACATAATCTCGCTAATATCTGTATATGGGAAGTTAAATTGAGACTGGGGTGTTTGAGTCAGTAAAGAGCAACTCAATCTAATTTTTACTGATCTATCCTTGCATTACGGCTATTATTATTGTCAAAAAACGAAAGAAAAAGTTGGGTTCCAAATGTGACTTGATCAATGGTTTGTGACTTTTCAGACTTAGTTCCTATCTACTACACTAACTAACCTTGACACGTTCTTGTTGTTAGACTGCTGAAGAAATATGGGATCTGATGAAACGCCAGAAAGCACACGATTACTTCCGCTACATGAAAGAAGCAGGCTTCTCCAATGAACCACCTCCCATTGATAATGAGATTAAAGAAGAATCTGCTTTCGCTTTTGATGCTGTCTATCTAGCCGCTATAACACTGGATAAAATCATTAAAACAAAAGGTTAGTAAGGTTGACTTTGGCTGGAACCTCTAGGACTCAATCTCTCAGAATAAATTAAATCTTGATTAAATACACTTGCTTGTCCCTTACTTGTCACAACTCTTTATAAATGGCACTCTTTTATTCGAATCTTCCGACCAACAAGGCTATAAGTAGCATTTATCAGAAAAATGAAGATCTAAAACGTTCTTCATTGAATGACGTTTAGTTCTATAAAATCTTTACTGGATCGAAACTTTAATGAACAATACATAATTATCTGGTATATATGAAAACAGCTCCTTTTATCGCTAGGATTGTGTGCTAGCTAGGAACTTAATGATTATTTTCAACCATAGGAAAAGGTGCATTGATGACGGAATATTTCAATGAAAGTCAAGCACTGTATATGACGGACGTCATGCTCAACTCCTCTTTTGAAGGACTTACGGTAGGTGGATTTCGATTCATTGTAAATAAAAAGTCGCAAAATTTGCTTACATATGCATGGCCTTTGCAAGTAAGTTTTAAAACAATGTATTCTGTTGTGTACAATCAAAGTCATAATATTTGGGAAAAAAGGGAAATTTCCACGAAATCTTACAACCACAAACGATTTGGAATTTGGTTGGAAGGGTAGACTTAAAACTTACGAACTTAGGATCTGAGGATCCAAAAGTCCAAGAATGGTCCAATATGGCTCAGAATATAGCCTGGAAGTCTTTAAACCCTACCCGAATTGAAATATTCGAATAAATTTATCAATTAGCCCAAAAGTGACTTTTTCGCCCGAACTTTAAATTGCTAAAAACGAGGAATTAACGAAAATTCTCAATATATTTTGACCGAGGTTGCAGAGTATCTTATCTGATACGGTGTTACCGTCATTTCATTTTAGCTTCTTACTATTCATACAAAATAAATGCTCATTCTTTAGGGTCGCCTTCACTACGGTGGCAAATCTGGAGAAGAAAGACAGGGCATTGTGCGCATTCAACAATTTCGTTCCAACTATACACAAGTCACTCACAATATTTCCATCAGCCGTAAGTCCATTTTCTGATTTAGTTCCTTTTTTGTCTAGAAAGGTATAAAATCCATAAATTCCTATTTCTATAAATCCAGCCCCTGTTTTAACTCGTCAACTGTATTTCTAACATGATGATGAACTGACTTAATGTTTCAATATTTTGCGGATTTCAGGTGCTGAACTTCACGATATTGGACACTTTGATATTGAAAGCAAAGTGATTGACATTTACGACAAAACTGGAATGACACTTTTTAAAGGTAATGCAAATGAAATATACTCCCCAATATAGTCAATGCGTACACATCGTAAACATGCAGAGAAATTACCTCTTTGATCTGTCATATAAAGTCAATAAAGAGGCGAGAAAAGTGATCCACCCGCAATTTAAGAAAAGCGTATCCTCAGTTATATTTCTGTTACATCAATGCAATAGTCATGCAGAAGCTAGAAATCTCAACTCAACTGTTTTAGCCGCGGTGACTAAAGTCCACATAGTCAATGGCAAAGCATTGAAATATGCATATGCGAATCATGCAAGTTTGATTTTTGCTCAGGCTTTCCTCTTTCCTACAATTAATTGAACTATCGAAAATGAGATGTTTGGGTTATCTCTCTGGAAGAATATTAACAGTTGATCGCTGATTATGATCTCGCACGCTTTGATCATCCGTTATAATTTGATTTAGGTGGACGAGTGATCAAAGACCGTAAGACGATCAACCGGATACCAGAGACATACACTTTGACCACCATTGGTATCTTGTGGGGTTTAGCAGCCGCTGGATTGGTTCTTTGCATCTGCGTCTTGTTCATTAATGTCAAGTATAGAAACATAAGGTAAGCAAGCTACAGTGACCACTTTGCTCGATAAAAAACCACCAGCTTTTACCTTTTTACCTTCTCCTTTTGACAAGTACTAAACTGGGACTCGAACCTAACTTTTGCATTACTAGGAGTTATTTCATAACTGGCTTTCCTCACTTATCCAACTTTAATTACCAAAATTTTTAATTTGATTTTTCAGGATGATCAAGATGAGTTCTCCCAACATAAACAATGGCATTATAGCGGGAAGTATTATTTGTTATGCGTCTGTGGTTGTTTATGGGCTCGATTCACGCTTCTTAACACCCAGAGGAATTGGTATAGCTTGTAACGTAAGTAAAGTTTAATTACCAGAGAATTTCATTTTCTATTGTCATCTTCATTTTTCTTTACCCATGAAAACTAGAAACAATCACAATGGGGTTAAACCGAAAGATTTTCTTTTCCTAAAAGTATTTGGCTGTTAAGTCTGCAGAAGTCTGTAACATTTTATATATAGCCCTTGATCCTACTAATAATCTGATGCTAATGCGGGTCGTTTGCTGTATCTTTAACGCGATTCTCAATGATCGTATACTAACTCTCTATATACTAACTCAAAATTACCTTTTTCTATCGTTGAATTTCTTTTGACATCTGGTTGTTTTATGTATATTTTCAGGCAGTGACCATTGCTCTCTCCATCGGCTTCACCTTATCTTTCGGTTGTCTCTTCACAAAGACATGGAGGATCTACAAAATATTCACAGCTGCAAAAACCATGGAAAAAGTGGTAAGTGTTTCTATCTACAAATGCGTGACTGTATTCGTGACAATCTTTTCCCAAACAATTTCCATAACTCTAGAATATTCGATAAAAATTTGGGCCAAATTAACTGTAAATAGAACCGCTTAGGCGGCCCTTAGTGACTAAATTTTGACGAGGTGACTAAAATTAGGGCCGACTAATAATTAAGGCCGACTAAAATTAAGGCCGACTAAGTTCTGGCCGATAAGGTATCTATTAACTCATAACCCTTAATTTAGTAGTTTTTTTATGCAGGGCGTTGCTTTCAAGGATTCGCAACACTGGTGTTAATACCAAATTTATAAATACTTCTATTTTTCGGTTTTCTTTCCTACAGTCGATCAAAGATACACATTTGTACTTCATCATCACGCTGTTGGTTAGCATTGATATTTTTGTTTTCTTGCTGTGGGTTTTCTTATCTCCATTCAACGTAGAAGAAAGCGAACTGGAGCAAATCGTAAGTACCATTAGCGTTACGACTCTAAAACCCTACTTTAAGTCTTACTGACAAGTCTTGGTGACAAAGTGAGAGTTTTAAATTTATTACAGTCCAAAAAATAAAGATTCCCTAAAGTTTTATACTGTCTTTTCTAGTGGGAAGGAGGGTAAAATGTAGATTTAAAGACAATGAAATGTCTACCCCACCGGGTACCTGTGGCAGGGCTGTGGTCTAAGTATTTTAGAATGAGATGTTAGAATTTGAATATCTCTTGATTTTTCTAAATTGTAAGTATCTTATATTCCCAAATTTTTGTCCCTTTCAAGGTTTCATTTACACAACACCCGCTCTATCTTCAGGTTTATCAAAATGCTGACGTCATCGATTCGTTCTTCTACCACAAATGCACGTGTGAATATCAACTTCATTTCACGGTCACGATGTATTGCTATAAAGGCTTCTTACTCATCTTCGGATTGTTCTTGGCATGGGAAACAAGGAATGTCAAAGTCGCTGTTCTCAATGATTCAAAATATATAGGTTTGTAGCACTTTGTTCACAATAGCAGTGTACATGCATGAATTCTGCACTAACATGCTCTCAAGAAAACTAAGAAATACGAGTAGCTTAAGAATACTGAGCTAGTAATTGCTTAAAACGAAAAACTAATCAATTGTCTAAAGTCGATTTGTTTATATAGTTGACTGAATAGAATTTACTTAGAACTCTTTGAAATTTGACATTAAGATGACAAAAAACACCTTTCTTTATTATTACTAGGCATGGCAGTATACAATGTGTGTGTAGTATCGGCAGTAGGGGTCATCTGTGCTTCAGCCCTCTACAACACACAACATTATACAACTGGATATTTGGTGGTCACCATCAGTATCTTCCTCTGCACCACTGGAACCCTCCTTCTTATCTTTGTCCCTAAGGTAAGTCTACCAGCGAGTAAACATGCCAACCTTTAAGCCTTCAAAGAACTGTTTATCGATTTTTATCCTTGATTGATTTAGCTGGTGATGAATTTTAGTTTTAACTAATTCAATCAAATGTCTCTGGCAGATTTAAAAAATGAAACATTCTAAGTAATTGTTAAAACTTTTAAATTTTAGATTTATCTGCTCTTCGGAAAATCATTTGATGTAACGTATGGCAACGTCTCAGTGCGAGCATTTTCATCCAGTTTCGCCGGTAAGAACATGCGGAAAGGAACTGTGAGCCACCAACCCTCCACCAGTATTGCTGAGAACCCTTTGGAGTTGAGCATGTATGAAAAACAACGAGAAAGTGATTTATACGCACACAATCGTTTCGTTAAAGCTAATAACGCTAAATCACAACATAATAACTCGAACGCTTCAAACATGGTTGGGGTCTGGGCACAACCTCGAATGAACTCTTGTTGAGCAGGTGTCCTCGCATATTGAACTGTATATATGGGTGTAAAAGATTGAGATATTTATTGGATTGATGAATGATGAATGTTTTCAATCCGGTGAAACGCGCGATTATTCTGTCTCACATATATATTGGAAATGGTTGGTTATGGTCATCTGAAAACGTTAACATTGGGATTGGGAATGAGAAATAATTATGCTTTTCCCTTAGGAAAAGAGCTTATCTGCTTCTTTTTCCTATCATAGACATATGGGAATCTAATTTCCATAAGAGTTAAGTCAGCCAAGTTTGATAAAACACCTGGATCTTAAATTTAGCAATGATGCAAACATATATGGTATTCTTTTGAAGTCTTGCCAGATAGATGTCACAAATTTCTGAAAAGACAATTGGAAAATAAGACCTCTTAAATGATGATGACGTAATTATAATAAGCATCAACGTGTCAGCTTTGCCAACATCATCGTCTCCTCTACAATTGGCGCGTAGAGCTCTGTGGTATGTTATCACTTACCATCAAATGGAATGACAAAATTTTGTATCGTTATTTCGTATACATTGCTGCACTTTTACTTATAATATTTTACCCTTCTTTTAGCCCACCATTACCTTTATTTTACTCCCTTAAACACGAGACCAAAACTATTTTGTTCGCACCTTAACTAAGGAGGCTTACTCTGGGGTACCGATAGGAGGAACACCCGTGTCTCAGTGGCATCCATCTTTCTTGTCTTTCTACTGAAAACTTTTTAAATATATCCATAATGCTTCTGCCCCATTAAAAACTAAAAAAAAACATCTGGAAAAAGTTTTGAAGACCCAAAGAGTACAGGCAAAAATCTTCTGACCCCGGAAATGAGTAAATACCGAGTTTATGTATTTGCACTTTTGAGGACGGTAGAGTGACTGAAGCGATTTGGAAAAACCCGCAATTCCGCCCCGCAATATCGAGGACGGTAAAAATGCTGATTTACCGTCGTCCTCAGCTGGTCAGGATCTAGTCAAATTAGAACCTTACCGTCTCCGTCGCTGAAAAACACACATACATAAACTCGCTAATGAGTTTCGAAGAGTTTCAAATATTGATTTCAACAAAAAATTGATATCAACGAATATTATTTATCAGGCCCACCCATTGTTTTCTTGACTTTGACTCTGTTTTGAATTTCATCAGTATACCTAAGGGTTGGACAACAAGAATCTCACTCCAGTGAAATTCAAAGATATTATGGTCAAACAGCTTTGGTTTTATAAAGTATCGTTGTGAAATAAAAAACCTATTCTAGACTCATCGGAGTAAAAATATATATCCACCACTCACCACATATGGGGATCTAAACCCTAAACAAAGGTTGTGAACAAGTGCTCGATTGGTTTTCTTCAGGGTCGAGTTTCTATCTATTTTCTGTCGATTTTATGGCATTATCATTGGACGTATTAGATCCAAATATACACACAAGCTTGAAAATTGTAAAGAAAGGTATGGTTTTAAATTTTCCTAAAGTTGTTATTCTACACACAAATACTTTGTACAATTTATTTATTACTTTTTTAAATTATATGAAAAATAAAATTTAAGTTTTTTAGGTAAAATTGTAATCACAACTTCAAATACTCATACACGCTTTTTATATAAGAATAACTTCTATAAGAATATCAGGGTGAGATTTCGGGGTTATAACAGTAAGTCTATTGTTTAGAACAATAGAAAAATGATTATAATGCCAAAGTACACTATTCTTATAAATAGAAAAAGCGTGTAATTGCAAACAACTCATCAAACTTTCTAAAGATAGAGATGTCTTTTTCAGCACTAGGAAACTCACTGTCTTCTTCTACTTATACCTCAATAAAAGGCTAGGAAAAATCTTCTTGTCTGAAAGAAATGTAATCAACAGTAAAGCTTCAATTTAGAGAGTTTTTATTTTTACCTCCCATTCTCTCTCTTTTATCAGAGTGTTTGAAAGACCCCTCATTTTCCTTCCAGTGAAGGTGGAACCGTCTATTCATCAGGAAATTACTAGCAGTAATAACCAAAATATATTCTAATTGTACGTTTTTTGCCAAGCAGTGGATACTCTCCTTTCCAACAACATAAACGTCTTCCGTAATCAAAAGTCCGTTGAATTCCACAACTCGGTATTCGGACACGCCCAATAACGGGCATACCCGGCCAAGTGACTTTTCCATACGGTTTACACATGGAATTCATTTTATGATAGTTTTGTAAAACTCTATAGCCTTTCCTCCAACATTTTGATGGACACAGTCTATATGCTGACTTGCAGCCTCTATGCCAGTGATTGATAACGATGTCTTCCATTTGGTGAAGTTGAACAGAGTTATCATGAACACCTCGACGTAATTCACAAAAACATCTTGTCTGCTGGTTGTAAAGGAACGGCTGGCATCCCCTGGAATTAAAAAAAAATCAACTAAGTAGCAATACGTCTGATTCGACAAGGCTGGAGGATCTTTTTTAGATCTTCTACTATAATTACAAAACTTAAAAAGAGATTTTCTGGAACCACCTTGTATAGAGGTGTATATTTACCTGTAAAAGAAAAATTTGGAATTAATTTCCACAAGTCTTCCTGTCGCGAGACACTCGTTCTCTAACAAGGAACTGGACATATCATCTAGGGAGTATAGAGGTCTGGAAATATATGGTAGTATGATATAACATCCCATATAACATGTAACGAGAATCTTACCTGAAAAGTAGTATTTGACATAAGCAAACATACCAAATAATATAAAATTGAATGCTCAAATTCATTATTCTCCTCATATTTTCTATGAAAATAGAATACAAATTACTTTAGCTCTAATTCAACCTGCTACTACTAAGTTTATATTTTACTTTTTGGTTTTTTCATTGATAACAAAATGTTTTAATATGATCATAAATGCAGGCGTCATAACATAACTTAATCCCACAAAAGAGCCGAGTCACTTATAATGTCTAATCCAAGACCACACGTAAATTGGTTTTATGATAAGGGTTTCTAACACGTATTTTAGTTTCACGTGTTTCAAATAACACCCGAACAAAAGAGACTTTCCACGAGTAAATACAACAGACGTCAAGGCTGATCTGGAGAGTGGTACTAGGGTTGGGAGCTGACGGGGGGGGGGTGCTGCCCGAATTTCGACCCTTGGACCCTTGGACTAAAAAGGAGAAAACAAAGGAAATATTTTTGAATTTTACGACCCGTATTGGGACAAATTTGACCAACTTTGACCAAATTTCGATCTTTCCGTGGATAAAAAAGTTGAAATTTTCCTATTTCTCCGACCCTTAGCCGGACTTTAGAAACCCAAAGAACCCCCCTCCCAAATAGTATCACGAAAAGGTTTTTGTCATCCTACCTTAAAACCCTCGAATGGAATCATTGGAAACCACCTGAAACCCACCATTCCTAGTATACATTTTCTAGCCAATCCCTCGTTGTCTATTGTCAATCCAAACCACGATTCCTAATACTTTGAAAGTCGAAATTGAAAAAGAAAATGTGGGAAAAATATTCAAATTTCCACAAACATAAACTCAATAAATGCTAAAGAAGGTGTTAAGTATATTGCCCCTTCTCTAACCATCTCTAACCAGAAGCAAAGACAACTAAAAAATCAACTTCAATTCGGTTCAAATTGAGATCGAGCTATGTCATCAAATTTTTCTCTTTTCCAGGCCATGTTCCACGTATGTATATGGTCTGAAACTATAATTTTTTTTATCTATCATTGCTATTTCCTATATTATACTAACCGTCAACCAATCCATATTAAAATTCAAAACGTCTACCCCAAAAAGACCTCTTTATATAAGATTTTTATTTCCATACATTATGTATCATTATAAATTGTGGTTTTTAGAAACCCTGACCACTG
Organism: Clytia hemisphaerica; assembly: GCF_902728285.1. NCBI lineage: Eukaryota > Metazoa > Cnidaria > Hydrozoa > Leptothecata > Clytiidae > Clytia > Clytia hemisphaerica. The sequence goes on along the minus strand of NW_027104123.1, from coordinate 241,885 downwards.
ACTTCTCAAAAAACTTGTGTTTTCTTTAAGTGGTACATCAATTCTGAAGCAAAAAGTCCTTGACGTCACTTTATTTTTTATTTTTTGACGGTTTTTAGATTTTATATAACCTTTTGGTTTAAAAGCGGTGTGGTTCCTGGCTTTTTGTTGCGTAGTTTAATCTCTCATTTTAATGCTTCACTGAATTGAAATCTACGTTCGACTTAATATACTCTAAGGTTACGAATAGTAGGAGTGGTCCGAATAAAAGGAGGGCGTCTCAAGTTATTAGGAAATTTCACAAATAACCATTCACCCTGACCCGACGGATCAAGAAAATCCGTATGTTCAAAGTGCAGCCTCCGAGATTGAGAATTCAAAACATGAATTACAAATCATTACAATCAAATTTCCACAAAGGGGAAGCGGCTTTACTCAAGGAAAGAATGAAAATCAACGTCAACACATTTTGTCGTCAAACATTAAAAAACACATAGTGTAGTTGATGTAAAACAACAACTTTTGGTGTTAATGATAGCATCAGTTTGTACGTGACTAGCTAGCTGAATTAAGAACATCGAATACCTTATCGGTTCTTTTTACGCCGGCCCTCATTTAACACCGGTCCCTTTTACGCCGGTCCTTATTACGCCACAGCCTAATTTTGGGCTTACGCCAATAAGGGCCGTTAATATCGCCAAAATTTGTAAAAATGGCTACTTATGCTTCAAATTAGTAAATAATGACTAAAATTTACATTAAGATGTCATTTTTCATTAGTAAACTGTTGAAAATTCCATCGAAAATCACTGATTTTTAAATGTATTAAATATTTCACTGAAGTTTTAAATATGGAGTAAAACAATAATAATGATAATTTTCGTCTTCGAATCATGCCTACAATCCTTTAAATTGAGAAATAATGATAAAAAAAACGCCGCTCTTTAGGTTGAAATTGCAAAATCTTGGCTCTTTTTACGCCGGCCCTTTCAACGCCGGCCCTTATTACGCCACGAGCCCAAAAATAACGCCAATAAGGGCCGGTGTAAAAAGGGTCGATAAGGTATATGGAAAAACTGTACTCAGACGTCAGAGGCTCCCATGGCCTCGACTTTGTTTTTTTCCTTCAAATTGTATATCGCTCGATGCAAAACTTCACGCAGATTCTAAAAATACAATAGAAAACTAAAGGCTCTGGTCATCATAGTGATTTTCATATTTGGCACGTACGAATTACGAACTTTGGCCTAATGTATTCCACAAAACTTGGAATAGTTTTGCGGTAGATGATATATCTTTGTTGAAGAATAAAATTTTTTAAAAGCTTCTTTGTCTCAAAATCACCTTCACCCTTATTTGTCATAGAAAATTAGTTCCTAATATTTCATACACCAACTTAGAAAAATTTCCGAAAGAAAAATTTCAAATACTTCAATTCCCCATTGAAACTAGCTCTCGTTGTCGAGAGGTCGACGCGCTGCTCCTCTTTGAATCACATTATCACCCTGGTGTCATTCAGAACGAGAGTACTAGCTGTAATGGTGTAATACTTACTACAATATCATATAAACACACCATCAAGCTGAAAAGACAAAGCGTTATCAAATGTGATGTCAGCTTGAACGGTCGCATTTGATAGGTAAACGTTTCATCACCCAACCGTGAAGTAGAAGTCGGGTCCACCCTTGGATATCAGAGACCAACTTTCCAGAGAAGATATTTATTTGAGCTGTGATATTCACGATGGTAGGTAGGGAGGGGTCCATCAATTTGGAAAGCCTCGAGTCTCTCATGATCATCACTCTTGCCTTATATGTTTTGCGATTGATGCGCAAGAGGCTGTGAGAGAGAGAGAGAGAGAGAGAGAGAGAGAGAGAGAGAGAGAGAGAGAGAGAGAGAGAGAGAGAGAGAGAGAGAGAGAGAGAGAGAGAGAGATGTGCTCAGTAACATTTGCATCCTTAAATGTGCTTCATATACAGCATTTAGGCAACTTACGGCGCACACAAGTAACATTCGCAGCATTAACATTTGCAGCACTGTTTCATTTGCAACACCGTCTGTTTCATTTGTAGCACCGTCTGTTTCATTTGTAGCATGCTACGAATGTTACCTATTAATGATGCGCTAGATTGTTAAAAACAATATATTCTGGTGAAATAGCACCCTATTATTTCCCCTCGTGTTTTCATTCAGGAGATATTTCCAATGAGGGAAACAAGTAATGGTTGATGTTTTTTGATTGTACAATGTAGATCGGTTTTAATTACTTCAGTACTTGAGTATACTCATTTTTCTTTCATTTTAAGTTCATATTACTTTATGCTTTTCCTTAACTGCTGGCTGCTTATTTCTTTTTTCCTACAGAACTTATTCTCTTCCTTACTTTATTTATAACACCCCTTTCTCACAGCCCCACTGGGAACCTTATCCACTGGAAAATTTGGCCAAAATATTGTCCCGGTGGAAAGAAATACACCAATTTTCGTCCCCACTGAAAGTAATCAAATAAATCTGCAATCCTCAATGCAAAATATCATGCTATGTTTACCATTCCCACTGAATTTTATGACTTAAAAACACAAGATTTTAAATCACTGGTCACAAAAAAGAAGGGAATATCGATCATCATCGAGTTTTCAGTTCGTTATTTTTACCCCCATTGACCGACAAAATTCCATCTGGTCTGTGAGAAGGGGATGTTTTATATTTTTGCTTGTTTTTAGGAGCTCTTTTTCACAAGAAAGCCCAAGAAATATATAAGGAGCCAAAATAGTGTAAAGAAGAAACGCTCTTTTCTCTTTGCTCTTTCTTCTTCTTCTTTATTTCTTTATTTCGTATTTCGTAACAAACTACCCTATGATATTTTAATAGAAATATATGTGGAAAATTCATCTTTTCTGAAATATTTGAGAACATTCTGGAACATCGGAAAATTCAACTTATTGAGTGAATGAATGAACTTGACATTTTTCTTCTAATTTTTTCTTACTTTTTGGAGCACAATTATCATCAGATGACTTTATTTGTAACTTAATTATTTTATCTATTATTTGATATCTCATAGCAATTTAGCACCACTTGATTGAGTGTAGATACTAACAACTTTGTTTATTATTTTAACTTTTTCTTCAGTAAATTAACATCAGCTTCGTCTTTTCTTACTAATTATCTTTTCAACATTTTACTACTTAATGGAAATTTACTTTAACAAAATTATGACTTATATTTAGAAGGCTAAAGACTTAGTAACATGAAGTAATCATCATAAGTCATAAATTTCAATTTTTTAGCAAAAGGAAGCACAAAAACAAAAACTTTTCCAAAATAAATATTGTTTGGGAAGTATACTTCAAATTGTGAAAGGTTTTCTTACAACAGACAAGTTCAACATTTTACAATGAATATAGAGCAAATTACTTTATTTAGTGAAAGCTCTCTATCTAGAGCTGTTATAGAAGTCTTTCACAGAGCTTCAGAAGCTAACGCAGGTAGCTTTCACCCTTCTAAGCATGAATTCATTCAAGCTAGAGATTGGCTGATGACCATGATTATTCTCACTACTGGAACAAGGTAAGAATTATTACACCCCCGTGCCAATGGAAAATTTTAGCTCCACCGGGAAATTACTTTTATTCTATTTTCACCATCCCCACTGGAATTTTTTTAAACTTGGAACAGTTGGATTTCTATCCCAATGGATCAATAGAAGTTTTTATCCCCAGTGCGGGGAAAAATGCCACCAAGTTGGTGAGACAGGGGTGCTTTATATAGCAATACATCAATATAATCGATTTATGCACTTTTCATAAGAACATCCAAAATTGTCTTAGCCTTCGGAAGTACTTATCATTTTTAGATTTTAAGCCTAAACATACTCTTAACGTGTTCTTATTTTCACCATTTTGTGAGTATCTATGTCCATTTTTTCTAGAAATTGGGTGGTTCATCCATATAGCCTTAAATCGTTCTTAACTTTTTCTAAATATTTGGTCATCCAACCATTCAAAGAATATTCTTATGTTGTTTGTTCTTATAAAAAGGCGAATTTGATATAATAGAATTTGGCAAATTAAATTCTTTCGTTGAATTTCACAAAGATAATAAAGTAAGAGAAACTTTCTTTGAGAACCTTGTAGTCGCTGCAAAATTCGAAATTTATATGACTGAATTAAGGGCTCTAATCATAGTCAGAAAATCGGTTATGTGATTTAAAGATACAACTTTTTCTTCAGGAACCCTGACACGTTTAACAAAAAACTACTTTTACAAATTATTTGTTAATTTATTCTATCAAGAGTAATTAAGAATTTAATTACAAAAATGACGTTATGAACTTTAAAAAGATGCTAATCAAATGTCATAATACCCTCTTTTTACAACGGGTAATTAACCTTTTTGTTTCGAATTTTTTTTATATTGTCCGCAATGAATTGAACTATTTGAAGTTTTGCGGAAAATATTTCTAAATTGCTGTATCGAAAGTCATGAGTATATTTGTATGAAAAATTGGGATGAAACATCGGCCCAGCTGGCACACAACGTTGTTTTAACGTTCATCTAACGTTATATGGACGTTATGTACATTAGATAAACGTTGTGTGCCAGCTGGGGGGCAAAAACCATTATTTTCAAGATTTTGAGACGACGAAACTTTTACAAATATTTTCCGTAAAACTAGTAAAAGATACACCATCTACCGCAAAAAATTTTCCAAAATAACTTTTCTTCACCGAAACTAAGCTCATCAAAGTTGGAATACTGTTCTTCTCAAAGCCCTTAATAAATCCTTCAAATGGAAAACTAACAAAAGCAACAATTAAAACTTTTCCGTTTAGATCGAATGTCCTTGCTCGTATGACAAGAGAAGATTTAGAAACGATGACTATTCCCGAACATATAAAAGAGCGTGTGACGATTTATGCCGACAAAATGTACCCTTTATATGACCAAAATATAAATTCACTTTTTATATCTGCTAACGGTCACAATTTGACTCCAGGGCAAGTATCTTCGATATGTAAAAGCCGGTTAGGGGAAATTGGTTTGTAAAATAAACCTCTTTATAAATTGCGTCACAAACATCACTTGCCTCGTTTTGAAATTATTACCATGGTTATTAACTCCCAATGAATTTTATTACAACTAATTTCTATTCATAAAGACAATCGTTTAATGTCTATAGTAATCACCGTAAAAATTTAGAGGTAGTGATGTTCGCGACGTAATTCATAAAAAGGTCTATTCTTACTGATGATTTGTGAGAGATTTATAGTCGATCGATTATCAATAAATACAAAACATTTATGATTTTCCATTTGATGCATTGAAACCTGTCTCAAACTAATCTGCAGCGGAGTCGAAAAATGCTGCAACTTCGAGTAAGAAAAAGTGAGAAAATGAAGATGAAAGATGCAATTTCCACTTTGACAATTGCAATAATTAGATTAGCAAAAGTATTATCAAAAGTTAGTCTTTTGTCTTCGCTGCACAAATACCTTTAGATAGACTTTACATTCTCACCTAAGAAGACAAGATAATTAATAAACCTTTTGTCACTCTTCATTCATCACTTAAAGGTCACAACTTATTTTTTTCTCTTTGTTAATTAATTTTGATGCTACCTTCCGTTGCCATGTTTAGTATAAAAATAAGTTAAAGTCTCGAGAAAATGGCTCATACACTAAGATATTATGACCTGATTGTGAAGAATAGCAATGGTGCAACCATCAACAAATATGTTTTACTGGAAGATAAAATAACGATCATCGGAAGGTATATTTCTTATTAATTTATTGAATGAAACACCCAGCTGGCACACAACGTTGTTTTAACGTTCATATAACGTTAACATGGACGTTGTGAAAGTTAGATAAACGTTGAAACAACGTTATATGCCACCTGGGCAGTTACTATTCAAATTATTGCAGTGTGAATGAAACCGTGTTGCTATCATATGTCAAATGGAATCGAACGTGAATTTATTGCATACAAAACATAGAAAAACATAGGTTTAAATAAAAATAATTCTCTGTTTTAGTGACGAAGATTGTGATATCATTGTCAAAGAATTGGCACCAAAACATGTATCTTTTGATATTGGAAAATATATCGTAAGAAATAGCATCCTTTTTAATCTGCATAATAATTCCTAGAATCGCATGTCTTAAATGTTAGTTATCTTAAGAAACACAAACTATATAAGAACATAAGGCTTTGATGGCCAAAATGCTAAGAACAAGTTAAGAACATTTTAGGCTTCGTAGGGCCCTAATAAAACACCCAATTTCCTAGCAAAATTGACAAAAACACTCAAAAAATGGCAGAAATAAGAACATGTTAAGAATATTCAAAGGCTTCAAAAAATTTAGATGTTCTTATAAAAAAAACGTGTATTTGTTAATCAAACTTCAAACCTTGAATCGGGACTTAAAAGTTACTTTTAGCAAATAAATATTCAAAATATTTTCCTAATTGAAAATTTTGTAATTACAGAATGCCGCAGAAAGATTGTGCAAAACAGATGCCTATCAGACATTTGTAAACAATGTCCCACTTGAAACAGTCATGGCGTTAATGTTAGGTGATGTTGTTACCGTTATTGGACCGAAATGTTTATTGCATTTTCAATTTGGTGAAAAAACAAAACTCCAAGAGCAAGAAGAAAATGAAGCATCGGAGACCCTTCAGACTTTTGAGATGCCAAATTTAAATGAAATTTTGGACGACACTTTTATTTCCAGAATTAGAGAAAATGACAAAGCAACATTTGAAGGTGAGGTTTAAAAGTCGTTTATCAAGTTGAGGTGAGTTGAATGCTCAATCATTTGATCTTTATTTACAAAATGTTGATGAGGAATGAAATTTAATTGGAAAATACCATTAGTTTCGCAATTTAACAAATACACGGCGGGGTGTGATTTTATTCAGAGCGCATTTAGAGAATACAAAGACAACCACTCATTCAGGATCCTGAAAGGGCATCCTTGGATGAAACTTTATACAAAACACCTTTCATGACCCCGGAACTGAAGCTCATCACAAAACTATCTTTGAGTCTTTTGAAAAGAACAACGAGGATCGAAAATATTCTGCTATAGTCTTTTGCAGTTCATTGTGTTCTTACATCTGTACAATTTTCAGTCCATTTTCAATTTTTTGTATGCATTTTCTTTAACACGTCTTTTATCTTATTTCTAGTCGACGAGTTACCCGAAGAATACATGGACGCAATTGACAATTTCGTACGAGACCATTTGGAGGAGAGAGTAGAAAGTTTCATCGCTTTGCTTTCTCAAAAATTGATTCCTGAAGTTGTAGAAGGAACCTTTCCAAATTGGCGCAACGATGTTATGGAGAAGAAAATTGTTAAAGACACAGACTACGTTATCAAGCCACGAGATTTACTGTCAGTTACATATAATTATGCTAATGGAAATTTCTCTGAAAGCTGTATAGAACGCATCGAAGACAAACTCAAAGAACATTTTCCATTTATTAGAACAAAATACTGTCTTGGAGTTCTCGTTCCAACTGTTTTGCGCTGGATCATTATTGCGACTCTTGACTTGTCATGCGAAAAGGCTGAATTTTATTTGCAAAATGGGGGAAAAGACAACAAGAAAGAAGCAGTGGACTCAATTAGAGCGCAAGTCGGTAAGATTGATATCAAATTCCATAATATATGAGGGAGAATAATGTTTGTTGCTTAGTTTTCTTTAATAAATTTTTAGCGTGAGTGTTTAGGGGTATAAAAGTTAAATCATCTGAAATTACTAATTACTTCTACTAATAGACAAAATTTCTTTGAATAGCTCATATAACTGTCTAGGCCAAGAGCTTAAGGTACAAAAATCAATTAAGAAAAAAACCCTTGAATTACTCAATTTTAAGTGCATTAGATTACAAAAAATTGTAGAAGGACACTACAGATCGATAAAAGTAAAGAACGCATCATAAGTATATTAAAACTTCTAATAAATACCAGGAGCCTCGAAGAACAATTTTTGGAAATAAATTCTATTGCATTTTCAGAAAATCGAAGAAAAGTACCTTCAAACGCAGCAACTTATGGAATGAATGCACAGACAGAGCAGGTAGAACCAAGGAAAACCCGAATGGATTGTTTGCTTCCCAACCAATCCTCCTTAGAGGTTCCCTACTAGAGATTATTGATCTTCTGGCTCATTATGGCTTTCTATTGACATCCGCAACTTTTGCTTAGAAGTATCTTGGGGCTTGAAAAGTTTCAATCGATTGTGAATGGTTGCTTTGGTACTCTAAGACCATGTTCGCACGTGACGTTCTCTTTTCACTCCAAACGAAATGAAGCCATTCTATTGGTTACATTCAAGTATTACGTCACTTTTAACCAATAGAATGGCTTGATTTCGTTTCAGAGCGAAACGGAACCGTCATATGCCAACATGGTCTAAATATTCTTTGATTCTTTTAGGAGAGCGAAGAACCTTCTTCATACAATCGAACTCGTCATTCAGCTGACAATCTACCACCTTCAGATGAAAATCAAACATCCTCGGACGAGGACGAATCAAACAAAGAGAATGAAACGAGTAACAATACAAAGGTATGTTACAAAAATAATTTTAGATATAATACAAATTCTATCTGATATTTACGACAAAACAGTAGTAGTGCTCGGTATCGTGAACGCATGTTAAACGTATTTTAGATATACCTTTTTAAGGTTTTCGGATACAGTCTTTGAGCTGAAATTCTAAGTTACTTCTGCTGGCAAATGACTTACTGACACGACTAAAACATATTACTCAAAACGGAACATTGGCATGTGAAAATGGTAACAGTTACCGCAAATTTTAATAATATACTGTGTCAACCATCGTTTTTTTATGTTTGAAAACCATGGCAGACTAGCAAATCTCGACAATCCTACATATTAATTATATCATTATACAAGCATAATCAAGCTATAAGGTTTGTTGATATACTTTATAATAACTTATCCGTAATTTGTCATTGTTATTTCAGGAGATGGAAATAGGACAACCTTCTGCAACAAAAGCAACATTAACAGTAGAAGTAGAAGAAAACAAAGCTAAACAGGTATTTAACAGTTGAAATTTTAAAATGTTTGGGCTACTCATAGTCAGCGGATGGCTTTTTGGCACAACACAAATGTAGCATACCAATAGTATTTTATAACCAAAAATGGCCGTGCTATTGGTTAGAATAGACTAAAGCCCTTTAATTATCAATTAGGACAATACATCGATAGAAAACCGTTTTAGCGTCCGAGCGGGAAATAGAAAAAGAATCGCATCGTGGACTATACTTGAAAAACTTTCTCCAGTGACTTTCTCTGCCTGGATTGCATATTTTCATTATCGTTTACTAAAGATGACTTACTGTAAACGTCTCTACGATACCTTACAAAGAATATATTAAATGACGTTTTGTTTTAGAAAAGAACCGAATACGCGTGTCCTGAATGCGGAGTGACAACCCAAGGACTTCCACGTCACATGAGACTCAAACACAAATGGAACAATGCAAAAGCAGCAAAGGTTGTCACGCTAACCGGCCAGCGAAAGACATACACGCAAACCAAAAAACTCGTTCCAAAGAATCAAGATTACCATAAGGAAAAAAGGTGTCCGATGGAAAGATGCTATTTTGTAGGTCTTGATGTTGGACGGCACCTTCGCAATGATCACCTGATGAGTATAAATGACGATAATTACAAAGATGCTCTCAAAGCGGCCCGATTACATGAACCGTTGACGCATGAAAATATTCAAAAACGTCGGAAAGCAGCAGCACGGGACTTCCAACTGGAAAAAGATATCGAATGCTACGAAAATTCGGTAAATTCGGTAAATATGGACATTAACGAACCTACAGAAACTAATGCCACACCAATAGACGACTCGTTGGAAACAATTGAAACAGTTATGTCACACTTCAATGCCTACTTGATATCAGTAGATGGCAACTTTCGAGAACAAAAATCTTCTCTGCAATGTGTACGGGAAGTAAGGAAAATCGCTACCCATCTTGGAATGATAACATCCCTATTCGACAGAAAGAAGGTTCGAGATGATTTTTTCCAATCCTATTTGGATCCAAAGTCGAAACCAACAACATCAATCCACTACTTAAACTCGCTTATCTCGTTCATGGATTTTGTCATCGCCGAAGGAATCGATCATCTTCCTGATATCATTACCCAGGACAACGCAATAGCGATGCGGTTGAGATTTGGTCATTGGAGAAAATCTTACGGAAAGAAAAAGGCAGAGATCAGGTAACTGACTTTAAACTTCGTATTCTTACGTGATCGTACTTTTTCAAACTTTTCTTGGTTTGATTTTTTTTAAAGAATCACCTAGTTGGTATTAGCTTATTTATAGGATTCGTACAATTTTTTCTACTTTCGAAAGAGTGACCTTTTGCTCACAGACCCGGTGGGATTGTTTAGCCAGAGGGAGGGGGTAAAAATAACGTTCCAAAGCTTGATGGGAATTGTTACTCCTATGTATTTTATGACTTTTAATTCTATTGTTTTTGAGCCAGGAAATTTAGTACGGATAGAAATGATAGTACAATATCTGGCAGCTCGTCTGGCAGTTTGCTTATCTGACAATTCCGACCAGGGACAATATTTTGGCCAATTTTATGAATAGGAAGAGGGGTGTCTTTTGGAATTATTTGTCGAGGATGTGGAACACCACAAGTATGACCTTAACTTTTTTGTGCAAATCTTTCGATTGTAGATGGGAAACTGATGACGAACTCAATGACGTTCTTATCACCCCGGAGCAAATCGCGATATTTAACGATGGTCCTATGACAAGGGATGTCGTAAAGATTCTCGGAAAAGCATCAGATGAGTGTGAAAGTTTTCTCCCATCAAGAACTGAATTTCATTTGGTTAGAGACTGGTTATTTGCCGCCATCGCTCTTGCTAATGCTCACAGGTATATTCAAAATATTTCATCCCCAGCTCACCATCCAATGTTATAAAAAAACCGTCAACTTTTTCGCTAGATATTTAAAAAAAAAATACAAAAACATACTGGTACATGTTATTGTTCCTAGACATTACATATCTAATTATGTGAAGAATCCTATACTTAACTTAAAATTTCACTTATTGTATTATCCTTAGATCCGGAGTCCCAGCAAACATCACCTTAAAGGAATATGAAAAAGCAATATCTGAAGACGACTACAAAATTATCAAAGTTCGTTCTCATAAAACCTTCTTCAAACACGGTTATGCTCACGTCACATTATCAAATCTTGTTTTCCAACGCCTAAAGCTTTACAAGGAGTACATTAGACCTACGTTCGCTCGTGACAAAGAGTGTACAAATCTTTTCATAAGCCATAGCGGAAGAGCAATGGAGTCAGGGGCGGTGAGCAGACGTATCAACAAAATTTGGCAAGAGTCAGGTGTTTATAAAGACAGACCGGAACCACCAAAACGCAATGTATGTGCCAACATCATAAGAAAATCGGTTACAACATTGGTTCATGAAAAACGGCCAAATGACAAGCAGGCCGTAGCTGATTTGCTTTCGCATAACGTCAGCACAGCTGAAAACATATATAGACAGAAAAAGATGATCCATCAAGCTGTGCGTGCTGCGGAAGTAATCGAGAGTGTTACAAATGAAAACTCATCAAACGAAAAGTTAGTCACTTATCTATCTGCAAGTTATTATACTGAATTTGACTTGGGCATTGAAGCTTTTTAAATAATAAAATACTTTATGCTTTAAAAGAATTGAAAAATGCCGATATTTGGAGTCTATTTTTAACGCACTACAATACAATACAATACAATGCATTTTTATAAAATTAGCATCTAAAATGGTTAGTGTTCGTCGTGGGCGTCTAATGGTTCGACGCGTGGATTTAGACAAAAATTCGTTCGACACGAACGCAGGATAGAAAATTTGACTTGAAAGTTCTAAACATGATAAAATGTGCCCAAATTTGTAAAATTGTGTAATCTACTTCATGATTTTATATTAATTTTATTTTGCTTTACGAAAAAAGTTCGTAGTGAAGACAAGAAAGGCCTAAAACATAAACGCAGGCGCCTTAGAGTTAAACACGGGCGTCAAAGCATTAGTCTAACGCTTCGACAAGATTTCTTCTTTCTGCTACAGCAGCCCCTGTTATTTAATGATATATTTTTACTCCTGTTTATAGAAATCCTGAAATTTCCTGCAACGAAGTCGAAAAGAAAAAGAGCACAGAAACCGATTGTACATCCACTCTTCAATCCAACGATTGTGACAGTATTCATTTGGAGACTTCAAATAAAAGGTTTTGTAATTTTCATTTAAACGACTACACGATTGCTAGATTGAAACTCCCATTTGAGTGATTTGAATTTTTATTAGGCTTGACTTGGCCACGATCCATCTTTCCATAGGGAGAGAAAAAGAAAAACAGTTTTAAAAAATTCCATCTCCTTTACAGATCGAAGGAAAATACTTCCGAAGCATCCAATGATGACTCTGATTCAGACATCGATGACAGATCTGTGGTTGCCCCGTCTTCAACCATCTCATCAGGAAAAGATAAACTCTTTACTGTGGTAGAAAGTCATGAATTATACAATATGGCTATGGATTTGATTCGAAACCCACCAATCAACGAAGAAAGGATCAATGAAGTTTTGAAAAAAACTAGTCGTGGAAAACAATTTCTGCTGAAGTTTAATATTTTTCAGTTGGAAAATAAAATAAAATATGGCAGGAGATTGTTCAGAATGGGAAAAATTAATTTTTCTGACTCTGAGTAATTAAGCTTAAGAGCATCATCAAGTAGTTTTAACGGTAGAATTTTTATAATGCTTTTTACAAGATTAAAACTGTTAGCTTAAAATTTGTCCATTAAAATTTGAAAATCTCCGAGATTTAGGCTAGCTCCCAGTTCATACTCCCATAGGACAAGTGTTTTTCGAATGTGAGGCCGAGGTACCTTAAGAACATCATGACTTTCTTTCCAGAACATAAAAAGACTTTCTTATTGCGTTAGCCACCTTGTAGCTGTTTTTGTAGCATTTTTTTAAAGGCGTTCAGCATTTTGTACTTTTTGTATTTTTTCATACTAATACTTCTTTAGTGTAACATCTACGATTGACTTTCTATACCTTAAAATATTCATTGTAAATGCTTATACCTACTCAGTAGTATCACAGACCCAGTAGGTTTCTTATAACCGCCGGTTGGTCAAAATATAGTCTACAGTAATGAATAAAACCCGTAATATGCTTTACTATCCCTATCCCTTCCGTAATTTTGGCTATCCTTGATGTAGTTTTTAGCTTTGTACGGTTACGATCTGCAGCAAAGACGTGCCGCTAGACATTGATACATAGACTCTGTGAGATACTAATTTCTTAATGAAATTGACTTGATTTTTATCTTGACTTTTTTAGACCATAAAATATTCTCAATGGCTAAGGAATTCTCACAATGCTTTTTGCAAAATAGAAAAAAAAATATTATTCAAACGACATCGATTATGAGAAAAATAAAAGTGCTCTGTGAGAAGTATTTTTCAGTTTGTTATCATGAGTACTCTCGGGTACCTAATAGCCGTCCCCCCCCCGCTAATTAATTTTTCGAAAATTTTCCACCCAGGACATTCTTATTCCAACCCCCCCCCCCCGCTTATTAATTTTTGGGAAAATGTTTTTGAAAGTTCCCTCTTTTGTCCTAATTCTGCTGTATTAGCCTCCTTTTCAAAAGTTTTCCACCCAGGACATTTTTATTCCAACCCCCCCCCCGCCGCTTATTAAGTTTTGAGATTTTTTCCAACCCCCCGGCTATTAGATACCCGAGAGTAGTGGTCTACATTATAAAACTGCAATCTGATTGTATGGTATCAATATATAAGATAAAAAAAATAAGACACCAACAGAGCAAGTGGCACGTAGCGAAAGGGTTAAAAACAGACGTAGAATCGTGGTTGTCTGACATGCCAACTAAATGACGTTTAGTCATATACCCTCGAAATCTATGCTTGCCGTGCTCAGCGTGCCCGAATCGTCAAAGAAAATTTTTACACCTTGCCTTTACTTTGCACCATTGAGTTACAAACCCGAAGGGCTAGAGGCGAATCTTTAACATTTCTCAGGCAAAAGAAAATGAAACTACTTATTTCCCATCAAAAACGCGCATACAAAGCGCCGTAATCATGACGATGGATTGTATCTAGTGATTTTTTTGTTTTGGAATACTGCATTTTTGAAATCTAGCGATAGATTTTAGTTTCAATCCGGCGTTTGTGTAAAAACTACGCGCGGGCGTTTTGGATGGGAAATAAGTTCTTTCATCAGCTTCAGTCTTTTTGTGAAATAGTGAAAATGTTACATTGTCATCTTATTGTTGCTCCCGGTAAAAAAAAGAAACATTTGACGCCTTTCGTGTCATCAGCCCAGAAAATATGGCCTTTGTATTTTACGGTTCTGAAGTTAGAGAAAAACCGAAATTCTGATGAGACTTTAAAGGCTTGAACTATACTCTCAGGTACCTTATACAGGGGGTTGGAATAATCGAGGGAATTGGGAAAAACAACTTACTAAGTAAAAGGGGGTGGAATAAAAATATCCTAGGTGGAGGAGGCTAATACAGCAAAATTAGAGCAAAAGAAGAAACTTTCAAAAAATTAGGGTATGTTCAAATCTTTTTAAACATTTTCCGCAACTCTAGAAACGAAAGTGATGATGAATCAAACAGAAGAGCAATCACTATATACTTTCAGCTATCAATTGTCTTTATTTGGAATCTTACACCCCTGTATCCGTCACGCGTTTAGACCATCCCGGTGGGTAACCCGTTGAAAATAGATATTGCCGAAAATGACATCAAATTTACACTTAGTGAATTTTTTCTACCATAGCTACTCCAGTTGATTTAAAACTTCACCGGGTCACTGAAACAGCGTTGCGAATTTGTGATGAAAATGGTCTTAAGCATCAAATTATGATATTTTGAGAGGTTTACAGCCTAATAAGGATGATTTAGAAAACGCATTGGCTGGTATATTTATTTGCGCGCATATCACGAATGGGCCACATTCGCAGCTTATTTTGAAATACCACCTTAGGTATGGAAAATGGATCCCTAGGCCAAATAAAAAGATTTTTTGATAAAATTTTTTTTGAAACCAAAAATTTAATACTTCTTCTAAAATTATTCGAAAACTATTTTCGAAAAGCTCTTTACGGCGATTCACAGAACACATACAAACTTGAAAAATAGTTTTTTTACGAAAAGGCCCGATTCATCAGACCTACCCGATATATAAGTATATGTTAAGGACATGATGTTCACAAAAATTTTTATGCGCAAAATTTATCGATCGAAATTTAACAGAGAATGAATACTTTTTGATATTTCATGCAAATCACCACCTGTATTTTGATTTTGGGACCAAAAAATGACCATTAAGGGGTAAATAACGAAATGTGCAACATTTGCAGCATTTTCAAATTCAAAGGTCCATAGCTTGGGATTGAAGTAAGGTATTAAGATCAAATAAAAAGAAGATGAAAGATAATTGTCAACATTTTTCAGAAACAAATACATCAAGAAAAAAGAATGGCGCCGCATCGCATAGTTTCTTCGCAAAGTTTACGCTGCGAATGTTGCTTGCGGGCATCTACAGAGAGAGAGAGAGAGAGAGAGAGAGAGAGAGAGAGAGAGAGAGAGAGAGAGAGAGAGAGAGAGAGAGAGAGAGAGAGAGAGAGAGAGAGAGAGAGAGAGAGATGTACCATCCCTGCAAGGGGAATTGGCCTAAGAAATAATAAAAATTATGTCCTAGGAAAATCATAGCGCTAGACATGAAAAAGAAATTCAAGTAAAAAACTAGAGAAATAAACTCTATACATTAGCAATCAATCCATTCCATTTCATTCGATCCAAGGCATAATGAAACCAATTACTTTTCTCAATTTCACACTTTTTCAAACATTTGAAAATACCCCGACCATAAGTGAACTCAGGGGCTCCTTTTGGCCTTTTGGAACAGACCCAAGACGACAACATTTTACGAGGTAAACGATCATATTTCATACGTGTAACGTGGCCAAGCCATCGGAGCTGCCGTTTGTAAACATAACTATCAACCAATAAAAGATTTAACTTATTCAATAACTCATCATTAGTTAAACGAAGCTCGAAAACATGTTTCATTGTAACACCACACATCGATCGAACACATCGTCGGTGGAATACGCGTAGAAAGTTAAACAATTTTTCAGTTAGACACCACGATTCAGATCCGTATAAGAGGATTGGTAAGATAAGCCCTTCGTAAACAGAACTTTTGACGGATAGAGATATGTGTGAGTTGGACAGGACACTCTTACGTAAAGCTCCGAATGCGTTACTAGCCTTACGTATTCTATTATTTACATCCGCTTCATCAGTACAGTTCCTCGAGAGTATTGTGTCAAGGTAGCAAAACTGATCGACGATCGGTAAGAAACAGTTGTCATCTAGGCGGATGGACTCAAGATTTGTGTTATCAAAAGATTCAGGGGTTGTGTAAAGCGTCCTTGGTGCTCCAACAAAAAGAATTTCAGTTTTCGAAGGCTTGTTTGGGTTTCGTACATCGCCGATGTGCACTTCCATTCCGAACCTCTGAAAATGCTTTATGAGCGACGGACAGAAGGTTTCAACATCTCTGGATTCGAATAATACTGCTGTATCGTCAGCATATTCAGAATCGTCGAACGGGAAATCATCCCCTTTGGTGGTAGGTTTTCTCCCTGTCAGAACAAAGTCATTTTTGGTACGGAAAACACATAACGGACGGTCAACGCTTCTTCTCCAGGTGATCATTACGGCGGCAATGAAAAAGGTGAACAGAGCGGGACCGAGAATATCACCTTGTTTGACACCTATTACACAGTTCAGGTTATGGGTTATGTCGTCAACTGTAAATTTGACATTAATGTTATTGTGAAGAAATTTTAGGATAGAAACGAGTTTGAACGGAACTCCAAAACGATCAAGGATACGCCATAGTAAGTCTCTAGACACTCTGTCAAAAGCTTTCACCAGGTCTAAAAACAAAACCCATGTTTCCTTGCTATGTTCTCTCCTTTTTTTGAGTGCGAGCTTGACGGCAAAGACTGCGTCGCAACAGCCTCTACCAGAACGAAATCCACACTGGGCCTCATGGTCGAGGCTTTCCATTATTGGTTGAAGACGCGAGTGAATAATTTTAGCAGAAATCTTGTATACAGTCTCAAGCAACATTATACCTCTGTAATTACCAGGATTGGAAAGATCTCCTTTCTTCGGTAATATTTTCAGCAGACCAGTCTCCCATTGTTTAGGAGGTAATTCATTTTCCCAAAAGTCAACAAGAATGTTTTTCAGGATGGAGAAGGTAGCGTTGTCGTAGGTAAGGGTTTTTATCATTTGAGGAGAGAGTCCTGATTCGCCTGGAGAATTATTTTTCAAGTGATATGTGGCTTTGCGAATCACCTCGTCAGAGGGGCTATGACAGACGTCGGTAAGCGTGGCTTTCTGCTCAAGCAAATCGATAACAGTTCCATCAAATACTGGGGTACGACCATAAAGTTGTTCAAAATGGGTCCTGAAAACTTCAGCGTTTTCAGCGGAAGTTGAGCATTTAGATCCGTCAATTTTTTTCATCATTTTTTCCTGTGGCGGTTTGGGTTTAACAAGTCCCTTTTGAAGTGTTCTTACTTTGTCCCAACAAATTTTGGTTCCTCGATTGGAGGCATTTTTATCATGAATGCCTTGGCAAATATTCTTAATCCATTCATTTTTGGCACGGTTAATGGCGGATTTCAGAGCCTTACGACAGCTCTTCAAGCGTTTCGTAGTGGATCTTGTAGGTCGGTTTATTTGGGAAGAAATTGCAGAGTTTCTAGCGTCTATCAATCTTCTCAACTCGTGGCCGTTCGACAGGAACCATCCGGGTTGGTTGCGGGCTTTCTTTGGTAACTCTGTGTTGGCTGCTTTGGAGATCGCACACTCCAAACGATTGTAGCTATTCCCTTCGGTTTTGTTTTGAAAAGAAGCAAAAGTACTTGCACAGAAACTGTTTCGAATTTGGGGGTTGTTAAGAGCGTCAGTATGCGCAAGAGGCTGTTGAATTAACAAATTGACCTGATTTTTTCAAGAGGGGGGGGGGTTCGGTTAGGTGAAACACGGAATCTTGTGGGCAAAATTGGATACGGGGAGGGGGGGCGTTTCACTGGTCAGGGTCCCTTTTTTAAGTTTTGAAGATATCTGATACGGTTCCAAATTTACTAATTTTCAAAATGTGTATCTAACAGAGTCTACTTTTGGTTACTTTGGACAATTTGCTGGGTGGAAATTTGAAAATCTTGAATTTTCGTCTACTTTTAGTCATTTTGCCACTTTTCAGGGTGAAATGAAATTTTTCGTCCTAACAGGGTACTAAATTTAGCAAACATTCATATCTGAAAGGGTCAACTTTTAAAACTCTCTCCTAGCGCCTAGCGGCTTGTCCTCGTTGGCTGTCTGGGCTGTCAAGGCGTCAAGGTCAGTGTGCCCCCTGGGCTAACCTCGTCACCCCAGCGTATTTATCAGGCAAGCTTTTTTATGCTTGCTGTAATTGTGCCCCGGCATTGTTTAATTTTATTGCCCTGCAGGGGCTTTTGTTGCGAACGTCAAAAATTTTACGAAGCCTTCAGATGTTTTTAGTTTTTTGTATTTGAAGCCTAAAAATGTTCTTAAAATGTTCTTATTTTCAGCATTTTTTGAGCATTTTGATGTAATTTCTTAAGAAAATGCATGTTTTTAAGTCTCCAAAGCCTTAGAATGTTCTTAGAATGTTTTTAAATTTTTGGGCCTCGAACGAGTATCGGGCATGTTCGCCAGAAAAATATTCATGTCGTTGTTGTTTCTTCCGATTTTGAGCGGGCCGCCGCGGTTAAAAAATGTTCGCGTGTCCCTCTTATTTTTTTTATCTATTTTGTTGCGATTTGTATTGATTTTTAGTTCTTACAAAGTAAAACAGGGACAGTGTACAATATGAGCATATTTATTTTTCTTATAAGCATCTACTTTATAAGAATCAAATAACTCTTGATAGACAGCCTTGTACTTTTCGGTAATTAGTTCTTACAAAGTAAACAAAGGATGGCGCACAATATGCGAGCTGCCAAGCCTTGGCGTATACCATGACACTTGAACGACACTGAGAGAGCGATGCTCACGCAAGGTCGAACCTTATGAGTGCCACGGCACGTCACAATGTCTGTCTAATCTATCCACACTCTTGTATCAGAGTAATGGTACCCAATTCCCCTCACATGGCATGGGTTGACCCGGACGAAGGTAAATTCACTTGCCAAGTGAATCATAGAGACACGGAGGGTATCAATCTCGGGCCTCCTAGGCGGGAGTCAAGGATAAAAACCACTATACCACTACGCCTTTTATTTTTCTTATATTATTTTTCTTATCTAATTTATAAGAATCAAATCAATAAATCTTGATAGAGAGCCATATACTTTTCGGTAATTAGTTCTTACAAAGTAAACAAGGGACAGTGCACAATATGAGCATATTTATTTTTCTTATAAGCATCTACTTTATAAGAATTAAATTAATAACTCTTGA
The DNA here is from genome assembly GCF_902728285.1 of Clytia hemisphaerica. Taxonomy (NCBI): domain Eukaryota; kingdom Metazoa; phylum Cnidaria; class Hydrozoa; order Leptothecata; family Clytiidae; genus Clytia; species Clytia hemisphaerica. The sequence goes on along the minus strand of NW_027104123.1, from coordinate 222,275 downwards.
TAGACTGCCATATACTTTTCGGTTATTAGTTCTTACAAAGTAAACAAGGGACAGTGCACAATATGAGCATGTTAATTTTTTGTATAAGCATTTACTTTATAAGAATCAAGTCAATAACTCTTCATAGACGCAAAAATTAGTGACAAACCAATTAGAGGTTACATCAGGTTAGAAACTACATCATAGTACCCTTCATGTTCAGGCACTTGTTTCGTCATTTTCTATCGACTAATGCGATCTAAAAATTATGGTAATTTTCAGTTTTTGAGACATGCCAAACCTTATCGGGGAAAAAAATGACGAAACATTTACCCGAAATTTTATACCGCAACCAAAATTCAAATATAATTTTTTTACACCTTTATTTACCGAGATTAGTGCTTTAAAACATCGAATTACAAGATCCATTCTCGAGCTAGTGAAGGAAACCATTTCTTTTGGACAGTTTAGTCGGGTGAAAGTAACAAATTCGAAATTTTTTGGTCGGGGAAAAGTGACGAATTTGAAATTTTGGTCGGGAAAAAGTGACGAAAATGTCTCTAGGTGACGAAATTTTTCCCCGACGAAAAAAAACCCCGACCGACTAAATAAAACTCCGACATTATTTTCCCCGATAAGGTAACTTACCCGAGCAAAAATAAAACGTCTGTTTTTATACATAGTCCCTAGAATATTAAACGACATTCATTTGACATTGGTTCCTACTCTAACCCTCCTGTACATACCTCACTGTAACATAACTGTAAACCTGGAATATACACGGGGATGAGGTTGCCACGGACTTTTTCCTTTCTTATAGAAAATCACGTTAATATACTATTTTGCCCTATTTTGCCTCTTTTTTCTTGAAACGCGCTTGAATGTTGAAAAAAAAAATAAAATTTGGGAGACCGATGTAGTGGGCGGTGTATGCGTGGGCGATCGCCATCGTTTTTTTCAAGATTTAATTAAAGTTTCGGCGATTTTGGGCTTTCTCGCTCTTATAGCCCAGATGAAGAGATTTTGATCCGACACGCTAAAGCTCTGAAGGTATTGGTATTTGATCTATTTTTAGTAACAGAGAGAGGTCAAATCCCGGCTTTTTTAGGGTGTTTCCGCTAGAAAAATGACTTATGCATATCAAGAATTACCTTCCGTAATTAACGAAAATCTTATTTTTATTTTATCGACCGACTGACTCATATTTTGCTAACGGTTGGTCTGTACACAAACCCAATATCTACGGCTAATTTCAAAATTCATTGCCTTACGCTACGATAATCGTGAGATACATTCTGGTACAGAGTAGCTAACGATCTGCCCGTAGAACAACAAATCAAATTGGTCTCGCCTTAGCAAATTTTTTTTCCGTAGACGGGCGGAAATATCTTTAATAAGGCGACCATCAAAAGATATTTCCGACCATTGATATTTCCGACCATTAAATTTTCAAATTTTCAGAGTTTTGGATATTTCCGACCATCAAAAGATATTTCCGACCATCAAATGATACTTCTGACCATCACGCTATGATATTTCCGACCATTAAAGATATTTCCGCCCGTCTACGGAAAAAAAAATTTGCCTCGCCTTATCTATCGCACTTTATATCGTGGGCGGACGCCAATCCGCCGCCATCGCGAATATTTCACGTGATTTTTCGCGCGCTTTTTTAGAGAATTCACAGCAAATAGATAAAATGCAGACTTTTAAAAAGTGAAAAACAACTACTTTAATCTTATTTTGCTCTATCAATAAAAATATTTTATCGAATTAAAAATTACGACTAATTTTAAGAACAATTTTTTGAAGTTCTATTTTGAAGATTTTGATTATTTATAAAATACTCAGCTTCTTGAACATGGTCCTGATTTTCATTAACTACATTTTTTCTTGGGAAAAACCAAACGAACGACAATGATGTAATGTTTCTAGAATTTTCTTCAGTCTTGGAGCGAACGTAAACTACTGGTGAACGAGTTGGCTTTGATTTGCAACTCTTCGTCTGATGAAATAATAGTAAGTTTATCTATTTTATGCTTATTTGACATTTATTAAAGGTCTATGCTATATAGCTTCCCTTCTGAACAATTTGTTTTTTAACTCCAATCCACCAGTCAGGATGTTTGGCAGTTTTTAGGCAGCAATGGGGCTATTTCCCCCCATTGGGCCATTCCAGAAAAAAACATTACCGTGAGTGGTCCTAAATCTGACAGCCCTGCCTAAATCCGAGAGTCCTGCCTAAATCCGACCCCTCAAATACCGTAGAGTCGTTTAATATCGACATACGTCTTCTAATCTCGACATAGAGCTGTAGGTAGGCTGGTCTTCGAAATAAAAAATCAAACATAAACAAATATATACAAACCAAAGTTATCAATCACTAAATAGACCTTTTCGCCTTTCCATCCGCCATATTGAATTGTATGCAAAAATTATAGTGGCCAAATTGCCGTGGTAAAATTCCCTTTATAGAAAGTATGCAAAACATATGCGAAAAAAAAGTATTAATATAAAACTTACATGCATTATTGGCATTATATTAAAGTGTAATCTTGTTGTAGAAGAAAGATTAAATTTGCTCCTCTTGAAAACTAAAAATAATTATATTCGCTCATCTCTTAGCAGTTACATCAATATGCCTTCTTACCTGTCTTTAAAAATATAAATAAAAGTAATCACGAAAAAGGACGCGAAAAAAAAGACATAGTAAGTGTGAGAACAGAGTAATCAAACTCGTTAGAAAAAGTATCATTAGAAGTCATAAAAAATCAACCTGAATAAATGCAATCGGAATTCCAGAGAACTTCATAATTCCCCAAACAATATTACATTACTATGTCAAACTCCCATTACATAAATTTTACAATTATGTCAGAGTAGACTACCCTCGCCACCGAAGAGGTTTTTTTGGAAAGGGTAATTACATTTTATTGTTCGCTTCTTTTTTAAAGATTGGCCGGGTTGGAAAAGTATGAATTTCTTTGTACATATTTTACCTACCCCAAATATTTAGGAGGCTGAGTTTTAAACGAATCGTCAAGTTGAAACGAACGATAAATGTATCAAGGTCTGTTTTATTTACCCCCTGGTGACTTAACAAAAGAGACTTAACTCGATGTTACAATCCAATTATTGAAAGTTTGTCTCGGCCTTTTTATAATGAGCGAGATATACGTTCTATGATTACGCAATTTTCATATTGACATTTTCGAGGCATTTTAATGTAACTGCTTGGAACAAGCACTTCAAAAATCAATAACATTAGAAATAAATTCAAACTGAAAAATCATCAGCGAAGGTAAAAAATACTCCTTATTCGGCTGACGGTAAATTATTCTCCTGGGAATAGAGCCGCCAAATGATCAAATCAAAACATTGATAATGTGTGACGTCATAATTACTGCTTTTCAGTTTGCGTGTTTTGAAAGTTTGATTTTTATTTTAAGCTTTTGGGGCACTATCTGAGAACTGTTTTGTTTCTTAGTTCTTTATACAGTATTTTACACAAGACGTAGACAGCTTTTTAGGGAGAGAAAGTGGTATTGACCGCTTCCAAAATTGAACCCTTACAGTGCATCCAGCTGGCAGTGCATGCAGACAAAATTTGGCCAAAAAATGACCCTTACAGTGGGGGCTAGAGATGGAAAAGATATAAAAAAGACAAGAAAGAACGAAGAGTTGTGTTTGAATAAAACGGTCAATACACCACTTTCTCTCCCTAAAAAGCTTGTCTGGCACACACAACAAGTTGGCCGTACCACACCACCTTTGCTACCATCTTTGTGTCAACCCCTAATTTCCAGGGAATAGTTTGTTATCCGAAATTTCCAGGGGGGTTGGTGAAAAAAGTTTGTCAATACCCCTGTATATACAATTTTTTTTAGAATAACCCAATCATATACAAACAGCTTGGGAAAAACCGTGTGTTTTGTTTTTGATAAAAATAAGCTCTCTCACATAGTCGTTTGGGAAAACGCAACGATCTATTGAATAACAAATTACTCCAGCCGGTAAAGTGGTTTAAATTATCTTGTACTTAATAACTGCTGTGTTTAAAAGAAAAGCCTATTTTAAGACGTCATTTATTATCAGGGAAACCATCCAAGATCCTGCTATTCTATAAGCCAGCAAAAACTAAATGACACTTGTAAACTTAAGTTTCTTACTATTTTTCATCGAAAATAACCAAAACATTGCCACTTCCCAAAGCCGGAGACTAAAATAAATTATCTCCCTTTTGGATCTATTGTTAAGGCCATCTAAAATGGTGGGCGGAGTTGCGGAAAGACAATGGCGCCATCTGCTTTAAGAGGAAGGTAAGGCCAAAACATCTGAAATGATCTTCCAACCAGAAGGCGAGTTAGTTGCCGCGCGAGTTACGCCGTGCACTCCACTGCAGCCCCTAACAAACAGTATTTTAGTGAATATCAATAGTTATATGAATAGAATAATTGTGGTTAAACTTCAGTAGACTTTGAGTGCTTCATTGAAGATGAAGAAGGAGAAAGATAAAAAATGCACTGGTTAATTTTGATAAACAAGTTCGTTTTATCATTATTGAAAGTTTGAGAAAATTCTACTGATGCAGAAATTTTTTACAGCCAATTAAAGGGGAATTGAAGTTTGCATTTTGGCACTGCATTTTTCTGCCTAAAATTATAAAACATAAAAAATGCAATCAAACAAAAAAAGAACGATTCAAAAATCTGTTTTACTTATCTAATTATGAAGCTTTAAAATTTGCTCATTTTCGGCTCTACGAAGGAGAGCAAGACACTCTCCCTCTATTTCGTGACATAATGAAAGCGAAGGGGAAAGTATTAAATTATTATATTATACTTGAGTTTTTCTGATTTTTCTGAGTTTCACTTGAGACAACAATCGTCAAAGGACTCGTCTGAGCTGCTATCTGTTGATGAGGATAAACTACTAGATGTAGACATTTTTTACAAACTTCTTCTTTCTTCTCAACGTGACAGATAAAAAACTAAAACACTATGCTGTTTATTTCTCTTTTTTACTTTATGTAATAAGAAACCTACCTCGCATTAACTACGTCACATTTTTTGTAACCATAGAAACTACAAATAATTTTCAAACAGCTGTTATTCGGTATAGAAAAGAGTAAACCCCTATAAACCATACAGTATATTTTTAGAATCGTCTTAATGAGCTTTTTCATATTTCATTATCAGTTTAGTGATAATTTCCAGACCTCAATTCCCAAAGACACTATCTGCTTATTATACTTACTATTTTTGCTATATCTTCTAGGCAAAAAAGCAGTAAAAAAAGACAGAAAACGTAATTTTTTATGATTACTGTTATGATTTTTTATTGCGGTCACATACAGGAACTCGCCAAATGTTCTTAACTGATATTCTTTTACAGTAGCGCATGTCCCCTGACCCTGACAGCTGACAATAAGGCTAGGGTTAGACTTACCTAGGTAATTCTTCTTTTCTATTTCAACAATCACAAAAGATCTTTTTCTAGATGCAATGTCATGTTGGATAATTAAAAACTCCAGCAGGAAAACAATAACACATTAGCATGCACTTGCCTAATTCCAGACTATTTTCAATGATTTCAAACAAATCAAAAGCACAAGTTATCAAATAGAAAAATTTTTGTTAACAGAACAAAATTCAACCTTTCCCCTACCTTTCCATACAAAGATTTCAAGGGGGGACTGGAAAACATGTTGGATGTATTTTTTAAACATCACACAGTAATTTTTGGGGCTCGGAAAATAAAGTTAAAAAATACAAGTTACGAAAACACCAGTTGCGTCAAATATGACGTCATCAAGTAGATGGATTAACACGTAAAATTATGGTGCACCTTAAACTGATAAGTTAATTTAACTGATTTAACAAGATAAACCAAATTTATATCGCAATGATTTGATAACAAACCAGAACAAATAATTTAGTTCTTTAAAAAGTCTTTGATTGAAAGACAATTCACATATTTTTCAGGGGTGAATTTTTAGCTTTTCTTCTATTTCTTCATGTTCACCAATGTTCACCAATGTTACACCAGTCTTATATATCATAGAAAGCTCATGAATTCCACTAACTTCAGTTTGAGTTTTGCAAGTTTCTTGAAATAGAAACCCACAAATTCCTGATTCTAAGGACTGGACTTTTATTCTCCATCTAATGCACCATTTTTTTAAATTAAGATTCATTAAAACATTAAACTATAATAGACCTCTTTTTTAATTTTGATTTTAATTTTAAGTTACGTCGAATAAAAAGATAATAGAGGTAGTAGTGGACTTTAATTATAAAAAAAAAACAGTTGAAAAAATGAATTGATTTTTGAGTGATACACTTTTTTGATTTACCTTTTTTGGTAACAAATATGTATGTGTAACCTTAATTTATTTATTCTAAATCATCAGCTGTAAACAAAATGTGAAAGTTTTTCTTTTTGTCCTAAACAGATAAATTGCTCAATAATAGGTTTGATTTTAACAATGGAAACATACAGTCTTACTGCCTGTTATGGGACACCATCTTTTTAGAAAAATTATACTAATGTAATGTGGGTCTTTTGGTGACACCCTTTTGATAATTCACAAAAATATTGACAGATTCATAAAGTATAATGCTTCTTAAAAACAAAAACTAAACGTATTCCAGCATATTCATTCTGCTCAATACAATGTAGATAGTATGCATGTATATGAAATGATACCAGTCAGAAGCTTGCGAAGTCTCTGAGAGCGTGTTTTAACAGACTTTAAGCTTGGTATAACTTGGTTGTCATACTCATGTGACGTTGGAAATGTAAACAGCTAAAAGATTAGAACCAGAGGTTGTTAGAGCTTGGTTTGCTATTTCCCGTTTTAAGGAGGTCTATGTTAGTTCGTTTCTCGATTCTTTATACTCTGCTCTACTTTGTACACTATTTAGTATTAATCAAGACCTAATGATGCTTTTTATAGATATGCTTTTAAAACTTTAAATGGTACTTGTGAACCAAGAGTAAATGAACAGTTTTTTTACAACATACAACTATGCCCAACTGACACAATGAGCCTTATCATATGCATAAACTTTCAGTATCATCTTTCAGTCTTTCAGCATAAATCTTGATTACTTTGCAAAATTTTGAATCAGTCATCATTTTTGAGTTTTTTTTATGTCAAATTGTTCCCTAGTGATGAATCATGTCTTCAATTTTTAATGCATTCAAATATTCCCTTCCAACCAGATCTGACTGGGAAATTCCGAATTTGTTAATTCAAAATCCCCCTAATGACAAGTCAAGCCCAATCCTTTTTTGATACTTTAGCATTTAGAAAAACATATACCACAGACCAGAGATTTACCAAGTGGTCAAGTGTTTATCTTCTTACATTTTTTTCCAGGTAAATTTTTGAATTTTGTTTTGATTTGCAACACCTTGATGTATTTAAACAAGATGGTGGTCAATAACTTAATGAAATTGAAGTTTTTTATGAGCATTTTTCAAACTTGTGATTTTTTTGTCTCACTTTGATTAACAACAAACTTATTTCGTGTCTGAATTTAAATATTTTTAACATACAGTTTTTGTTATACTTTTTACTTTATATTTCAATTCATAATTTTTTACTCAATTCAAATGTTAAGATCAATAATTTAAACATTTTCTAAGAATTTAATTCAATTTACATAGATTTTGAAAAAAGATTTTTTGAAATGTAAATTTTGTAAATCATTGAATCTCTATTAACTAGGAAATGACAGCAAATTACTAGAAAAATGTTTTTTAGATCTGGAAATTAATGTAGCAGATTGCAACTTTGGACCCCCCAAACAAACGCTTTCCACAACTTCTTTAAATTCATTTGTGGTTTCTGTTTTTTGAGATTTGTCTTTTGTCGCTCTTTTTTTTTGAAATTTGACGTTTTTCTTCTTCTTAGTTGAAAAATTAAAGGCTGAAATGTTCTGATTTTGAAAATTTTCCAAATTCATTCTTGAGGAGTTTTCATGAAAGTAAGGCTTTCCATTGTCTTAAAAACTTGTAGATTAACCGGCTTGCATATTTGAGATAAAGTAGTTTTATCTTTCTTTTCATAGATTTCATTTGGGTTTTTGTGCTACATACCTAAATATAAAAAAACTTTGTGTACCTCTTGAATACCTTCGCCAAAATTAATCTAAAAATGAATGAAACTAATTTTCATTAATGGAAAAGTTTTCCCAAAAATACACCAACAACAAAATAAAGTTGAAAACTGATTCTAAACAATCCTTCCAAATCACAACTATCCCAGAATGGGTTCTATAAGAAAAAAAACACCAGGCTCCATTTTATATTTAATACCCTTTTTTCATCCTTCCAGATTTTTCCATATGACACTCTCATATCTCATGCAAATGTCTTATGACATTCATGTTATTCTGTGTGCCTTTTATAGAATTTCTATTCCTGTTAGACAATTTCTATGAATTTCTTTTGTTTAATGGAATGTCGTAATTACTTTCAGCAATATGCCTTTTTATGTAATTTGAGTAGTTTTCTTAGCAGTATTTGTATCATGTTGAATATTAAACTGGAAAATAATTGGACAAAATTGCTGAGTCAAACAATTTAGCCTCCCTGAAGTTACTCCAATTTGTTTAATATAGAGTACTAACTAATCTCTTACACTTCATGCACGTTTGTGTTAAAATACCTCAAAACCAGTTTGATCTGTCCCTTCACTATCTGTTCCCTGCCACAATAGACTCTTTTTCTAGTCAAGTTAATTTCCTTAGGGAGAATACCAAAATATCTTGAGTTTTAATTATTCTCCTCTTGAATTCTAACTCATTTAAGAGCCATTTAACACTATTACACTTTTCGGTCAAATTTACATCAAAACCGTTTTGATATGTCCATTGTCGATGTATCAGTTTATTAAACCATTGACCCTCTTGACCCTCTTTCTCCAGTCCTAAACCTCGCCCCTAGAGAAACAACACCATCACTTGGCTTTTCCTTTGTATTTTATATGCATTTCTAACTTAGCCTTCCTTATCAACCCCCATAAGTGAAGTTCTGATCGTTAGATGAGAGTTGGAGGCAATCGATGGAACCTTTCCAATCACAGTTGAGGTAAGAACAGGTTCAAAAATAGTGTGACATTAAAAAAAGCTTCCGTTTTTCTTAGAATTAGTTGAAAAAATAGTACACAAGAAACAATTTTCTATAAAACCATGTTTAAAATTCTGCTAAGCCTACCATAGATTTATAAAACCCGAAGGGCTAAATGTCGTGCTTTGGCTGAAAAGTGTGCCGTAGCTAGGTAAGAAATCCTACCTAGGTCACGTGACATTACAATAGAATTTCAGCGCTTGACCAATCAGAAGTTTTGCGGATTTTCGAAAACAATAGCAACTATATTTCTCCACTTTTTTTGCCTGCGATGGCTTAAAGAACGACATCTAGCCCTTCGGGCTTTACATAAACCATTTTTACGTAGCTGTATTTGATCGTGAATTAGACGTCTATTAAGCTGACTATAGAAATTTGAATGAAACCTTCACAACACTCAGGGTTCTGAAATTCGATTTTGTGATTTTATTACAGAGATTCGAGAGAAACTTTCCATTGCTCGTATTCGAATATAATTAAATGCTATGTAAATATGAACGATTATTTTCTTGACCTTCTCAGATAGACGAACGATATCCAAACAGTAAGAAGACTATGCTTATAATCGAGTTGTTAGATTTGGACAAAGACCAACTGCATGATGGGTTTGAAGTCAAGAAAAAACTGGTTCGCTTTGATGAAAACACTAAACAAGTAGAGTAAGTTTTTAAACATTTTGAAGGTTGTTAAGATGCTTTATATTACCATAAATTTTAATGGCAAATCATCAATTTTGGTCTGGGTATTAGTTTAGGTGACTTACTGTACCGAAACGGTTTGAGAAGATAACCAAACTTCCAAGACTGTAACTGAGGAAGGACAGAAAGAAAAAGATCATGCCGCGAATGAAATCCTGGTACTTTTCTATTCAACATTTAGACTCAACATTCATTTGGTTCCGCGTAAATCACTCACCGCTATAAAAGATGAAATTCTTGGAAGATTTATGAGCGTAATTTCCCCGAACGCTCCGACACCTTTCAATCTCAGTCAGAATGAAATTTCTGACGCTACTGGGACTAAATTATTTAAAGGTAATACATTTGAATTGTAAGAAAATAAATTTCCTCATAATGATACTACATTAAGTTTATTCGAATCAGAGCGATTGTTGAAAATATTTTGAGCTCAGTCCTTTCTCAAAAGTAGTAAAAATTCGTTCTAGGTATATTTGTTATGCTTGTAGCATGGCTCATGACTTTTGAAAACAAGTCATTACTGTTTAACAAAAGTTACCAAATTACAACAATTATTAACTTCACACTATGTGCGACCAAAACTAATAGTTTTAGAGGGGGTTCACTTTTTAATTCTCTTTTCCCTTCTTTAGGACGTAAAGATGTTTCTGCATTGCGGACAAAAATTGAGGAAGAGAAGAAACGTATAATGAAGGGAGGTCGATTACGTTTCACCGTGTACGAGGAAGACGACCCAACACAATCTGTGCAAGCACAAATTATTTCAAAACCAATTTGTAAGTATAGCGCTTTAATTGAACGCTGGAGGACAAAGATAAGCGAAATAGTGAACTGCAAGTATGATAAACTTTACACAGAATTTTAGTCTAAGAGACTCATCCTCGACTTAGTCTGATCTTAAAGAATCATCCATCTTCAGCCAAAGCTATAACTTTCTTATAACATAAGCGTTTGTTAGTGTAATTGTGAAGACAGTGCTTTGCGACAGCGCGACTCCGCCTTCGAGAATCCTGTTTCAACTGATGCGATAGCTATCTATACCTAGGTCATTCAAGTTATACAACTCCTGACTTTTTGGCTGTTTCATGACATTGTTTAAAAAGAATATGAAAATTGGAGATTCAAGAACAATTACAAAATAAATATGTTCCACGAAAATACCCGTCCTCAAACATTAAAGAAATTGTGATGTCATTTAATATTTTTGGAGACGTTTTTTCTTTCTTTCAGTGAATGGTGTTGAACTGAAGACTCTTAAACTTCTTTTCCCGGGGAATGATCAAGAAAACCATATCACAGCCAGCTGTAAAGGTGGTGACGAAGTATGGATCAATATTGATATCAAACATCCTACTAAAAGTAAGCTTACCAAAACCAAAGCAAATCCCTTGTTAGTTTTTTTCCTCCTTTCCCGGGGGGGGGGAGGGGCTGTCAGATACGCATCTTGAAAATTAGTATATTGGGGAACTTGTCAGACTAAAATAAGGGGCCCTGACCAGGGGCTCGTCTCCGTACACAAATTTGCCTAAGTGCCCCCCCCGGGTATCCAGTGTACGTCAAACCTTAAAAATTCACCAGTGTAAAGTAAATTTAGCTGCGCAATATTGATGTAATCTTCGTCTATGTTTCATTGTTATTAGTTTCTTTTACGTTAGATTTTTTGACAGCTCTGATTTGATATTCATTGCATCTTCTATCATGGGCCCCGGCGAGCCATTTTGAGTGAGGGGGCCAACATTTTGGAGAAAAAAATTTCGCCCACCATGGTTGTGTGACGAAGAAAATTTTTCACTTTTTACACCCTCAAAATACCTCAAAACGATATCTAATTGGGAAGAATAACTACCAAAAAGGGGGGGGGGCATGGACCCCCTGGCCTCCCCGTTGACGGGGCCCATGTCTAATTATTTTTTCAACTTTTTCAAATATTTTTTTCATTATAGAAAAATCTGTTAAAGTTCATTTTCAAGCTAACAACGGTAAGGGCTCAGTCTAAATGTTATTTCTATAAATGTTATTTGTTTGAATATTTCAAATTGTAGAGTTACTTTCTCACAAGATTTGGTTTACTGTACTGTGACGATTCAAATTTTTTTCATAGCATATATCGTTCGTCTACATAGCAATTTTGTTGAAGCTCAAGGGGCCTAGTAAAATTTCACTTTTAGACTTGAATAATTTATCGACCGTCTGTTTGACTAAAATCACGCAATTTGATAATTCCATTAATTAATTTTCGCGCGCTTTTGCTTTAGCACAGAAAACGTGTGCGAAATGGTAATCGTTGTAAAGGTGTAGCAATCTCATCTAAGGGCTCTGTTAATAAAACGAGTCCACAATTCTTGTTAAATGATATATATGTCCCTGTGATGTAAAATGTAGCTGAAATGCACACTAAAGCTAAGTTTGCTCTTATTACCTTTAGTTTTAAAAGGTGCACGAAAATAGAAAAGTGTGAAAATTAGAAGCACGAACATTAATGAGAACAAGGTAATTTAACTTTGCGGCTTTTATAGCGTGTGATGATTCGAATTAACTTGTTATTTTCTTTATAAGGTTGGAAACATACTCAGACGGAGTCCGTACTTGGAAATGTAAGAATATCTTTTTCTTTTCCAACGTTTCCATGAGCACACTGTATCGAGATTTATGATCTATAATATATATTATCTATATATAACAGTATATAACATCTAAAAACCATCGTTGTTTTTTACACCCCCCCCCCCCGCAATTGTACTTATTGAATGAACCTGGGCTCGCTGGGTCAACTTAATCGTAATACGGATTTCTACTATTATAAACCTACAATTTCTATACTTCTATTTCTAAGTGTGAAAGTTCCGAGTTCGGCGGGTCGGTTAATCGCTAATCGCCCGCTCTTTTAAACTCGGCCAGCATTTTTTACAGTGTAAATAAGCTCTTAACACAGAATTTTTGAAATCAATTATTTGAATTAAATTTAGGTTGTAGTGATTTGTAAAGTACCAAAATATCAAGATGACATCCGGATTGGTAAACGTGTCGAAGCAACCATACAGTTCTCTCTTATGGAAGGTCCCACCAATTTATCGAACCCGATGATATTCTATTATGTACCCGAGGAGATCTGTCAAGATAGTAAGTTTCGATATTGTGATTATTTCGGATATTGTAAAATCAGATGTGTTTAATAAAATGAAGAATCAGGGTAGCTAATTCTTTTTGTTGGCATTGAAATTGAAAAGATAGAGAGTTTTTAAAAACTACGTTATCCTTTCGTTTCAGATCATTTGAAACGAATGGCTGCCACATCCATTGATGAAAATTTTCAAAGAGATTTACGTGCAGTCAAGAAACCAAAAGTGAATTATCCAGACACATCCAATGTCACTTTGCAGCAAGTGGCAAAGGAAATGCAGCATTATAGTTCTGTTAACGGAACAGAACTTCATGATAGCACGCCTGGACCATCGTCGATCACGACTCAACATAATGCTCCGTCAACTGGTCCACCCTTTGTTCAAACTCCGCTGAAAACAAACTGGACATCACAAAATACCTATGTCCATGGACAATTATTGGCTACGATCCAGCAAATTGGAGTTTCGACATCATCAAGCGATGTTGTTCAGAAACCAGACGCTTCAGCTTCCGTGCATAGGATACCATACAAAGATGGTGAGCAGATGGATCCAGGCGCTTCGCTATCATTTAACAGTGAATTGAGTGTTCTTTCTAATGAGGAGGAAAAACACTCACAAATTGAAACGACTCATCACCAACGAGATGTCAATGGGAAACAAGCTCACGACACCTCAATTTTGATTGGTAATCCATCAAGTGCTGATGCCCTGAGCGTGGTTCAAGATTCGTCTGACAAAGACCCTCAAATAACACCGTCCGGTCTGACACTATTCGGACCCAACAAAGAAGTCACCCAAGGAAGCATTAAACCAAACGATTACCCTCAAAAGGTTTTCTCAGATGTTCCGCAATCGAGCAGAACTCTTTCAAACACAAACTTTGCTTTTCCCGATCAGATAAAAGTATTCCAGCAACAAAAGTCAAATGAAAGTCAAGCTCCTGTCGATAATCGTAATGTCGGAAACGCCCAAAGTGGAAACTTTATTGTTACTATGGCGACAATAGACTCAGGCTACGTACCTCTATTACCGACCAATGAACAAACAAACCAAACACATAACCAGGATACAGTATTACAGGACTTCCTTCGACCCTTCGAACATGGCACCCCAGAAAATGATCCTTTCCCGACCCAGACGGTATGTGATACATCTCTGATCGTTATTTTACTGAGCAAGCACCTAACCAAACAATTACTTTGGAAAAAGCCTCTGATCCAATCACCTCTAGTAAACTCGATAGCTTTCTTCAGTTGGAAAGTGGACATAGAGGAGTTTTCAGCCAAATATTTCTTAAAGACTTGTTTAAAATGTAGGAGGGTACTATCAAATTTTTTGAGGGTAGTTACTTAAAGTTTTTAATTTTTGTGGGGCGGAGACGACTTCTGGAAAGTGACTAAAGTTTTACCCCATCCAAGATAAATCTTTCCTCCTTATTATTTAGTCTCTAGCTTTTCACACTCAACACGTTATATTTTCACTTTAATCCTACAGAGCACCACATCAACCAATGAAAAGACACCAAGTTTTCTCAAGATCTTGGAAGACGTGAAAGAAATCGGCACAGCCGAATACAATGGCAAATCTTTTGCAAGTTTACTTGCAGATTCTATCATGATGTCAGACGACGAAAACAAAATCGACTTTCAAATAAATTAAGGAAATCAAATTAATATAAAGATCTGGAAAAAATGAATGAACGAAACTTGAACGAGACTAATTCACGTTGTTCCTCGATTTATAGGAAACAACCTCTCCTGGTCCAGCCAGTCGCTGTTACGAAGTGAAGCTATGAGACGAATTCACGTTGTTCCTCGATTTATAGGAAACAACCTCTCCTGGTCCAGCCAGTCGCTGTTACGAAGCGAAGCTATGACACGAATTCACGTTGTTCCTCGATTTATAGGAAACAACCTCTCCTGGTCCAGCCAATTAATGTTACGAAGCGAAGCTATGAGACGAATTCATGTTGTTCCTCGATTTGTAGGAAACAACCTCTCTTGGTCCAGCCAGTCGCTGGTTACGAAGCGAAGCTATGAGACGAATTCATGTTGTTCCTCGATTTGTAGGAAACAACCTCTCTTGGTCCAGCCAGTCGCTGGTTACGAAGCGAAGTTATGAGACGAATTCACGTTGTTCCTCGATTTATAGGAAACAACCTCTCTTGGTCCAGCCTGTCGCTGTTACGAAGCGAAGCTATGAGACGAATTCACGTTGTTCCTCGATTTAAAGGAAACAAGCTCTTCTGGTCCAGCCAGTCGCTGTTACGAAGCGAAGTTAGGAGACGAATTCACGTTGTTCCTCGATTTATAGGAAACAACCTCTCCTGGTCCAGCCAGTCGCTGTTACGAAGCGAAGCTATGAGACGAATTCATGTTGTTCCTCCGGTTTATATGAAACAACATCTCCTGGTCCAGCCAGTCGCTGTTACGAAGCGAAGTTAGGAGACGAATTCACGTTGTTCCTCGATTTATAGGAAACAACCTCTCCTGGTCCTGCCAGTCGCTGTTGCGAAGCGAAGTTATGAGACGAATTCACGTTGTTCCTCGATTTATAGGAAACAACCTCTCCTGGTCCAGCCAGTCGCTGTTACGAAGCGAAGCTATGAGACGAATTCATGTTGTTCCTCCGGTTTATATGAAACAACATCTCCTGGTCCTGCCTGTCGCTGTTACGAAGCGAAGTTATGAGACGAATTCACGTTGTTCCTCGATTTAAAGGAAACAACCTCTTCTGGTCCTGCCAGTCGCTGTTACGAAGCGAAGTTATGAGACGAATTCACGTTGTTCCTCGATTTATAGGAGGTAATGTTACGAAGCGAAGTTATGAGATTCACGTTGATCCTCGATTTAAAGGAAAACAACCTCTTCTGGTCCAGCCAGTTGCTGTTACGAGCGAAGTGAGACGAATTCACGTTGATCCTCTATTTAGGAAACAACATCTCCCTGAAGCGCTGTTACGAACGAAGTTATGAGACGAATTCACGTTGTTCCTCGATTTATAGGAAACAACATCTCCTGGTCCTGCCTGTCGCTGTTACGAAGCGAAGCTATGAGACGGATTCACGTTGTTCCTCGATTTATAGGAAACAACCTCTCCTGGTCCAGCCAGTCGCTGTTACGAAGCGAAGTTATGAGACGAATTCACGTTGTTCCTCGATTTAAAGGAAACATCCTCTTTCTTGCACTGAAACCGATCGACAAGGCTCTGAATGGCGAAAAAATGTTTTTTTTTATTTTGTAATATTTTTTTTTCTTTAGGGGAATTTAAGTTCCCTATTCAGTAATATTCACACAGTCTCTGGCCTTACAGTATCTTAAAGTGTAGTCTTTAAACCTTAAATTAAATTCATGAATCACCGATTCTGAGTAGGATTTTGAGCAACAATTCTGGAGCAACTTCGCTCGATCTAGTTTAGAAGTTAATCAATTTTTATGTTAAAGGACTTTTTGCATACTTTCTTATCTCTCTTTTGTTGTAAGGCATAAATATTTCCAAGATCTTTATATTTATTTGTAAAAGTAGCTATGTGACACGTTTCATTTAATGTGTCTTAAAAATTGAGCCCATTTCTTTGGTAATTCGATATTCAGGTTTTCAGGTGGTTCAAATTTCGAGCCCATTGAATGAAAACGTGTCAATTTAGGGTTCAAAATACCGCATGGTTTTAAGCTAAAGATTGATCGGTGGATCTAGTAAAAGTACATTGTTAGATAAGGCTCCCTTTGCTCTGACTTATATCACAATTTCACAAATTCCCTTCACAATGTTCTTTTGTACATATTGATTCATTGAGCAATCTTTAGTAGATATGCTTTGGATAATTCATTTAAAATTAGGAATTTTTTAAAGATAATTTTCCTCAAAATGTTTTGCTTTTCACGCGGGCCTATGTAGAAGCTCCTAAAACTACCGAGATGTTAGAAATTACTCATGGTTACAGAATTTTGAACTCTTTTGCTTTTTGATTTTATGCTTGCGTGAAAGGCAGAACGACAAGTAGACTTTGACAAGGGCACCTTTTGACTTTTGAATCTAAGCTCAGCAAATTGGTCTCAAAAAAGTATCTACTTGTGTCACCGGTAACTTTCATCATAATAAATAATTTTCCAGTGCACTTAATCTTTTCTGAGTTAATGCTTATTCAATATCTTCAGAAGGCCGTTCATTCGAAAGTTAAATTTGTTTTGAATTAGAACAATTAGAGTAGGCCTTGATTTTGTAGGAATCACTCTATTTTGTGCCTTCCGTACTAACCAAGCTTCTGCCATTGTTTATATCAATTTAATTGAGGATAAATAAAAGAGAATAAAATTGCGAACTTGTATTTAGATAAAAACAGATTTGGTAAAGTAGTTCAAGACATTGGCATCAGCTGGAGTCGGTTGGAGGGTTTTTTTATATATTTCTTATTTTAATTTTTAATAGTTTATTGTTTACCATCATTATTTAAACATTACTTTCATCATTAAAATTTTACCAACTTTATTTTCGTCATCGTCATGTAAATAGGTTAGTTGACTTTCGGTTTTGATATTGGTTTTGGTTCCAAACATTATTCAATTGTTCGACATCTCCAAAAGGTAAGTTATATTTTCTGGAATTTCAGCTTTAGTATAAGTCGGAGAGGAGACTCCCCAAGTCGTTTGCGTGATGTCGTGATAGGGATAACGTGATTTGGAAATTTTTTCTTCTTGATTCCGCGATTAGAGGTCAAAACGTGATCGTGATTTGAAATTTTTGAATAAGGCCGTTTTCAAATTATCTTTGGGACTTCATTTCGCGGATGACACCTAAATCCGCGACATCCGCGAAATTTTATCCAATTAAAGTAACTATTTTTTTCAAAACTGACTTAATCTTTCTTGATTCAGATCAAATAAGACGTCGATTCCAAGACATACCATCATCTTAAAAGGAGACAAAAACAATTATCTATTTAACACCTAACGTCAAAGTCAACGAACAAAAAAATTGATCTATCAACTATCAACTCTACAGTCATATTATCAACATATTAACAACTGTCAAAAATATCAGCTCATCCAGAAACATCATGGTATGATAAAGCTTTGCCATTTAACCGTATAACTTTGAATAAAACTTTTTCCAACTGTAGAGAATTAAATGGGTCCGAATCGCTCGGATAGCTGCCTATACCAGACGGACACGACACATGGGCCCCGGCGAGTCATTTTGAGTGAGGGGGCCAAAATTTTTGGTCTCAAACCAGCTTAAAATAGTAACTCTTTAAAACGTATGACATGGTCTACCAAAAAGTTGGGGGGGGGGCATGGACCCCCGGCCCCCCCGTTGACGGGGCCAATTCGACACCGTTCGTTCTGTAACTTTTTACAATTTATACCCCCAGGTTTCTTGAAGCCATGGTAGTATTGTTTCAAAAAGCCAGCGTCATTTTGAACAAACGAAATGATAAAAACATCTCGTGGTAAAATAGGGATAGGCTACTCTTATAGAAGTATTTGACTAAAGTCAAAATTACCTTGTTTAATTTTTGTACAGATTTTACCATTTCACTTGTTCGTTTTTAACAGGGCACTCAAATTTATGGCAACAAACTCATCTTTTCTTAAACTTCAAACGAGTTCGAAATCTCACCAAGGTAAGAAATTTTCAAGATCGAAAATTTTGAATGTTATTTGTTCGGAAATGTGTAGAAACTAAGTAACGAAAAGTTAGATTTTATTTATCTGAGAACTTTTAGTTTATAAAGGCTTCATGCTCTATTCAATTTGAATACTTTATGGCGTTTCTGGTGACGCTTGAGAATACCCTTGGTATTGACTGGAAAAATTGGCTTAGAAAGAAGTAATAATTCTTAGTATGAGTGAATTCAATAACAAAATTCTAACATTTTCTCTCTGGATAACGTATGTTCTGCACGTCCAAAAACCAACAAATGTCAGAGTATAACCTGACGACATCAGGATGTCATAGAGCCGAGAAAATGCTCGATAAGAAGTTGACTCTGGACCTGAAACGATTGTTTGTGTAAACTTTGCAACCTTGTTAAATATAGTACGAAAGTTAACAAATTATTGTCATTACATTTTGCAGATCTTTAAAGATTTCGATCGGAGAAACCATCACATAGTCGGCAACAGGAGAACAAGATTTTGTATCAATTGAACATCTCGAATACAAAGCTTTTAAAACCATTTCGAAAAGAAGAGGAGGGATGCTTTGGAGACCATTCCAACATCATTTTTGGTTCCAAACAGATGTTAAAACATTCCTCAGAGATGTAAGTGATTGATATTGTTTACGTAATACTTATATTTTTTGTGATTTTATCATATCAGTTCGGCACAGATCCGCAACGCTGCAAAATTCTGCATCTTTAGCGTTGTGATAATCCGCAACGTTGCGAAATTCCGCAGCTTTATTGCTGCATAATTTCGCAGCTCTGGCCTTTGGACCAAAATCGGCATCGCAGGGCCTGAACCGGGGTCCCAAAATAATGTGCATTTTGAAGAACAACCCAAAAGGAAACTTTTCATCCTAGCATTTTAATTTCCTACCAAGCGATTATTCACAATCATTCTTGGAAGAAATGCTACTTCGTTCAAAAAAGCACTACTTTGTTCAAGAAAGCAAGTTTTTGCCTGATTTTGCATGTGTTTAGAAGAAAATTGGTGGGCGTTCATAATTTTTAAAATCACAAGCTTCAATTAGGAACGTTGCGTAAAATAGCAGCGCAGCCCTGGGGAAACGCTGCGAAAAACCGCAACGTTGCGAAATATTGCAACGTTGCGGATATATGCAATTTGCCGAACTGATATGTTTTATGCAAATGATCGAAAACTTCAGTGAATTCAAATTTGTAACCTTTCGGTGGTTTATATCAACTTATATGCCTATGCCTTTGATTGATTTTATAGTCTGTATCTGTTTCTTTAAGGTATATCACCACAAAAACAATACTTCGCATTAGATGCAGCCAAACATCCATTTGCATCTCAATATCTACATACGAATATCCCACACGTAAGGTTAGTAATTACCACCTTGCAAAGTTAGATCTACTTTAGGTGTACAAACTATCGCGAGCAGAAACTTTCGCGATTTCCGCGAATTTTGGCCTTTTTTGCGAAAGTAAATGTCTTTGAAAAATCTTAACTAGCGAAAAACAATTTTTCCTCACATTGGCGAAAGTAAATGTCGCAAATTTCGCGATTTTTCGACCTCGCGAAAGTTTCTGCTCACGAAAATTTGTACGCCTAAAGTGCCGTTTGCTATCTTTTTAACAACCCTGTGTCATAGACCCAAAACCCCTACCCATTGCGAAATTTGGCTAGAATTTCGTCCCCGGTGGGAAAATTCCCTACAAATTTCAGTCTGTTCCTCTAAAGAATCCTGCATTGTAAACACGCATGCGTAATTTGTCGTTCTTTTAAACCACATGTAGTTAATTCCCGTGATGAACGGAGGGGAATGAATCGCTAAGGGTGGTACAGTCGGGGTTGTGGACGGCGAAATATGTCGTTTTTTATGAAATTTGTCGTTTTTATGAAATTTGACGTTCTTTTTGTCTATTATTAGTAATGCAGGATTCTTTAGATAAGCCCCCTCTAGCTCCCTGGAAAATTGACTTTCTTTTCATCCTCATTTGAATATCAATGGAAAAAAATTGCAATCCGAAACCATTCCACTGGATATTTTGACCTGGGAACAATAGAATTTCTATACAATTAGGATTTTGATAGAGAAGTTTAATCCCCACTGTGGAAAAAAGTTCCTCCATGCCTGTGAGACAAGGTTGTTTATTTTATATTAGATACCCCTTCGCACAAGTAGAAATTTTACGATGATAAGCATAGGCCTTTGCTATGGCAATGCTAGAAAACTCATTCTCTCTAGTGTAGTGTGCCTCATGATTTCAGTTGTCGAGTAAATGAGAGATATGTTTATTAAAGCGTCTTAAACCCTGGGATAAACGGGAACTTGGCTTTTGAAATCATGCTCCCCACGTGTTTTTAAAGGTTGCGATTCAGATTAGGTGCCATAGTTGTCAGATCATTGTTTTTTGGTGTAAAATATATATCCAATTCTTCGAATTAAAGAAAACATCTTGTAAAATGTAACTTCCTGTTTTTTTTTTCAGGTATCTCAAGAACAATGCCTTCGAGGAATTTTATTACTTGAATTTTATCTTTTATTTTAAAACTTTAGGGTTACTTTTGTTACAAATTAGTCCAGACTTTCAACAATCCAATGAACACACTAAAGTTTGAAAATTAGTTTTCTGTTCCCTAGTTCGACCATGAATAGTTTGACGAAAGTCCTGACTATTATTTGTAATTTATGGCTTGTATATATTTTTTCTTGATTATTTTAAGGTTATGAACTAATTATGTTACCATTGAGTTTGTAATTAAATGATATATGTATGTAGAAATTGTACCACTTTTTGTCTCTTTCAATTTTCAGATCTCTTGTGTACTGTGCTCCCTGAATTATCTATCCCCATAACCCAATATTTTGTTGATATGAGGAAATCGTTGAGGAGGAAGAAATAATTTCTTATTTTTGAGATGTCTTTTAAAAATCCACGAAGCGTGATTTCCAATATAAACAGCAGAAAAAAAAGCACTTGTTTAAAAATTGGAGCTTTCCAACGTTTACAATACAGCAGCCTCCCCAACAATTCAAGAAAATTAGCCGATTTCCCCTTTGATTTTTTAAAATCTGGCAAGGCCGCCACCTTAAACCTATTAGTAAGCAATACCCGGTGGGGGTTACTAATGGCCGCCTATAATAGTGCATAGACTAGACCTATAGACAGTTTTGGCCTTTTTCAGACCCTACATTGGACACTTTAAATTGTATCAAAGTGTTTGATCATTCAGCCGTGGAGACCAAACTACTTGTGCGTACTCAAGGTGAGGTCTCACAAATGCAATGAAAAGTGTCTGGAGAAAGGAATTGGAAGCTTCTGTTAATCAATCCAACCATTAAGTTAGCTTTCTTGATCTTGATGTAGATGGTGCTCTTCAAAATTCAATTCATTATCGATAGTCACTCCGAGATCCTTCTCTTGATCGACATGTTCAAGGACAGAGCCAGTGATCTCATAAGGATGTGCATGCTGTATGTTCCAGAATTCCCTAAGCCTAAGTGTTAGATTCAAGGTAGGTAACAGGTTATCTCAGGTACACATATCAAAACACCAATACTTTCTCAGCTAAGTTATGGCATGTCTCATGATTTAATACGGAGAGCACCATGATGAAGTTTCCCTGTATTCGTGTTACCTAATTGATTGATTGATCGTTTACGCCCTCATTTTCGCGAAAAACCGCAAAAACCAAACTTGTTTTTTGAATAACTCCATTTATTTTGAAATTTTGCTCTTGTCAGTCGAAATCAGCAAAATACGAAGTTTTGAAAACAAGTGCTGATATCAGCAAAATTTCAAACTTGGCCTCTGGCGAACAAAAAGATTTTAATATTAATAAATTAACAATTTGTAAAAAAATAAGCCTGACCTGATATGAAATATGTGTCTAATATGAAACGGGAACACTTCTGTAAAGATAATACCTTTTTTAATTAAGATGTAAAAAAAATGTTGTAACTTAATTTTTCGAGTTAGGTATTGAATATTTATTTTTCATTTTTCTTTTCGAGTTACGTAACTCGAAAACATATTAAAAATATAAATAATACGAGTGTCATATAAGAATAGTGAATAACTTTTTCGAGTTAAGAAGTCTCCTTATGACGTCATAATTTGAGACTTATGACGTGTCGCATTAGTCGTAACTCTTTAACTCAGGTTTTTGTAACTCGAGTTTTTGTAATTCGGGTTTTTTCTGGGCTTCCGGCATTTTCGTTTTCTTTCAGTGCCGCCATTTTTGTTTTGATATTTTCTGCTGACATGACCACAGATATCTAAGCCCGAACGAAGGGCTAGATTTGCAACTTTAAGCTTTCTCCAGCAAAAAAAAGTGAAGCAAAAATTTGACTTTTTAAATTTCGTGCCGATGGATAGGATCTAGCATTTTAATTGTTTTCGGAGCGCGAGATCAAAAAACGTAGGGGACAAACGCTATTTCACATCTCTCAAGCCGGTGAAATTGCATATTTTAGTCACGTGACTCTGGTAGGAAATCCTTCCAAAGATGAGCTTCACTTTTTGATAAAAGCCGCAAATCTAGCCCTTCGGGCTTTATAGATATCTGTGGACATGACAGATATTTTTGCCGAATCAGCAAAATATTTTAATTAAGAACCAAGCGGATGAATCCGACTGTTTACTGACTGTGAAAATAAAATGATGGGTGCAGGACACTCACTGTCCCCAACTGTATGCAACACACGACACAACACCAGCTGGCTACACTTTTCACAGTCATTTTTTGCTGTAATGAATTTTATCTTCAATGGGTTACTTTTTTTTTCAATATATGGTCTCTCTCAGTAAAAAACACAACATTTTCCCCGCCAACAACAACATCAATCACAAAAGTTATAAGTAGAAGTTGGTTTGATATTCTACNTACCATAAAAACTCCCTCTACAATCTACAAAGACTTTCAAAGCTACTAAAAACCAAATAAAAACATCAGCCACATGTATTTAGACTTCCAGCCAACAGCCATTTTGTTTTGAAATGAATCTATGTTTTCATTTTCATTTGTTTTCCTTTTTTCTGCAAAGTCAGCTTTTTCCATAAATTATGCGCGCGCATCGAAATAATCAAAATGCGCGCGAAAGTACTGCTAAGTAATACGCCGAAAGCTGGCCAATCAGGCCGAACCTGCATTGCAGGGAAAAATCTCCCTGCAGGCGAGTTACCTGCGCCAAGCGTTAAACCAGCAGCAAAAATATCATAAACTAGACTGTGAAAAAAGTTTAACGCTTGGATTCCCAGGCTAGAGGAGGAGGTGAACCTTCCCTTGGCACAGGGAATAGGCCCTAACTTAACTTAGGGTTCACAGCGCTATGACAAATAAAAAGTATAGTAAAAACGAAAACATTAAGTGCAAATGATAAACTAAATATAACTATCAATAACATTTTTCCATTCCACACGATTCAAAGCTTTCCCATACCACTCACATTTCAATATACCAACTTTATTCAAACTTTTGTAAACTCCACGCCCATACGTGAATTCAGGGGCCCCGCGTGGACGCCTTTCACTAACCCAGCATGTCAGCATCTTACGGGGCAACGATCAGAGGGCATTCGGGTTACGTGCCCTAACCAGCGTAGTTGGCGACGTTAACATATAATCAATAGAGAGCAAACCAGTGCGCTCACAATTCAGCCGTCGAAATTCGGTGGGATCTCACATGATTTAAGTTAACACGGTATATTGGTGCGGACACAACGAGCATGAAAAACTCTCAACTTTCTATAAACAATTCAGTAAGGACCAGTGCTCAGAGCCATATAACAAAATCGCCAGAACAAGGCCTTCGTAGACAGATTTTTTGCTGCGAACGAAACATTAGTAAACGGAATAACAATTTCTCAAAGCGCCAAACGCACTGCTGGGCTGCTTTTATTCTCGACTCGACGTCAAGGGTATCTTTACAATCACGCGATAGGATTGACCCCAGTAACAGAAACGATCGACGATCGGCATATGGATGCATCATCGATTTTGACATTACTAAATTCGTATTATCGAAAGATAGGGGATCAGTAGAGGTTTGGTTCGGAGCAGAAACAAACAAAATTCAGATTTAGAACCTTTCTCTTCGGTACCAACATGGATTTCTAGACCGAATCTTAGAAAATGCTTGACTAGTGGTGGAAGGTAGGTTTCGACAGAGCTTCTGATGTGAATAGAACTCCGGTGTCGTCAGCTACTCAGAGTCCGGTAACGAAAACTGTTCACATTTTTTAGT
Source organism: Clytia hemisphaerica (assembly GCF_902728285.1). NCBI lineage: Eukaryota > Metazoa > Cnidaria > Hydrozoa > Leptothecata > Clytiidae > Clytia > Clytia hemisphaerica. Next base: position 197,453 of record NW_027104123.1, on the reverse strand, counting down.
TGAGGTCGTCTACCGGTTAGGATATCGTCAAACTTGTGTGAAAGATAAGACTTCGTGTGTGAGGGTTTCTCCAAGATATCATTACAGCAGAAGGTAGAAAATGAAAAGGAGTGGACCCAGTATATCACCCTGTTTGACACCAATTATACTTTCGATCCTTTTAGTGATGTCATTTACAACAAACTTAACTTCCACATTTGCGTGAAGTGATTTAAGCAGACTACAGTTTATCAGGACACCAAAATATATAACTTCCCAGAGAAGCTCCGCGGTACGATCAAGGCTTTGACCAGTCGAGAAAATATCAAGTCTTGGCCATGTTCCCTGCGCTTTTTCATTGCATTTTTACTGTGAAGATCCCGGCAACACATCACACCCAGACGAAAGCCGCCTGGGGTTCATGGTCAAGGGTTTTCTACAATTGGGCTGAGACTATTATGAAGGATGATAGCGATAATCTTGTAGGCAATTCTAACAAATGATCCCTCTGTAATTCCCGGTAGGCTTAGGTCTCCTTTCTTTGGTAGAATCTTGAGAAGACCAGTTTCCCATTCAGAAGGGGGTTTTCAGAGTCCCAAAAATTACGAACAATATTTAAAAAGGTAAAGGTAGATTCATTCTCCGAGGTGCTTTCCAGACTTGGGGAGTGATTCCAGAGTCACCAGGTGCTCGTTCCTGAGGTTGCGAACGGCTTTCCGAATTTCTTCATCATCGGACGATGATCAATACCAGTAACAGTCTCTTTGCGATCAAGAGAATTCAAAACAGAAGCATCAAATACGGGGCGTCTGCCATACAATTGTTGAAAATGATCACGGAAGACAGTAGCGTTTTCTTCCGGTGATGTGCATATAGTGCCGTTTGGCTTTCTCATTGAGCGTCATTACTGTTTTTAACTTTTGTTAGACCAGATTTGATTTTATTCACTGTATCCCAAATCGTTTTGTACCTTCTTTCGGGACACCGTTTAGTTCGTGCATTGGGCTTGGATCCATTCGTTTTTGGCTTTCGATACTGCCTTCTTTAACGTTCGGACGGTTTGTAATTTCTTAACGGTAGATCGAAGCGGACGGTCAATTTTTCTCATCAAAGCTTTGTTACGTTCATCAATTAAAGGTAACAGTTTATCTTGGGCGGCTTGGAACCAGCCCGGTGAAGGTTTTCTAGCTCGGGGCAAGAGTTCATGAGAAGTTTTTATAATTGCTTCAGCAACCCTACTGTAGGTACTATTTTGAAGTTTGTTGTCATTGTCGTAAAGGGACTTGACTCTCAGACAAAAATTGTTCCTTTCATCTGGTATTTTCAATCTAGAATAATCTAATTGGACAAGTCTTTGTCTTGGTACAGATTTCTTTTTCAGGCGAATAATGAAGCGTAGCTTACATTTGATTGCTATGTGATCAGAGTCAATTAGAGGTTCAGTAACACCAGCATCCATCACAAACTTGAAATTTTCTTTCTGAACAATGAAGTGATCAATTTGGTGTTTCAGTTTTGAGCGAGGATGCGTCCAAGTTGCATAACTATTCTTACGGAAACAAGTGGTAGCTGCGAGTAGGTTGTTTATGGCAAGATATGACGAAAATCGTCTTCCAGAGTCATTGACATGCTCGATACCGAATTTTCCGATGGGGTAGCCTTCGTTCAACTGAGCGTTACATCCCATGCTAGAGTTTGTATCACTGCCGATTACCAAAATGTCTTTAGGTTTCTTTTTCGAAATGCAATCATCAAGTCCATCGAAGAAATTCTCCCATTCAATATCTGAAGCCACCCCAATAGGTGCATAACTTGAGATAACAAAAACGCCTACATCGTTAGAATGTCTATCAGTTAACAAAAGTCTTACTATAAGGTTTGAAAAAATTTATTTCTTAGATTTTCGTTTGCTAACTAGAAACTTTACAGCTTATTTCACTATGCTAGGGTGTGGCATCAACAGCCATTTTTTAGGTGAAGTCAAAAAATTCAAGATGTAGTATTTTTTTGTGAAAATTTAACCTATTCCAAGACATTTTGCACAATTTTTAAGGTCAGAAGTCCAAAATTGGTTGTTTCCCCCTGGGGGTACCTATTCGCACTATTGTCAAAAATAGTGAAAAATGGCATTTTTTGCCCATTTTAAGACTATGAAAGCCCAGTAAAGGGTCAAAATGGTTTGTAAATGGTGTCTTGCACTAATATTCAACATAAAAAGACAAAATAACCCCAGCGAGATCGCTCAATGTTTTCAATTTCAGCTAAAAGGCTGATTTTCTCGGATTCTGGGTAGCAAAATGCATGAAAGCAAGCATTTTTGAGGACCCACAACTTTTAGACTTTTAAGGTAAACACTTGAAATTTTCAGCAATGAAACACTTCAGAGAAAGCTCCAGAAAAATCAAACTTGAGTTTTCAATATTTTCCTATAAATCCATAATGGCGCCCTAGAAATTGAGTTTTCATGCTAAATGCCAATATTTCAAGCTAAAACTTGGTTTTCTTGGGCTAAAATCTCAAAAATGGTTTCAAATGGTGTTCTGAAATCTTTGGGTGTTGAAAGTATTCTGGAAAAACTCTGGGAGAATCAAAATGGTTTGGGTTAGAAATTTGCCAAAGTCCGCCATTATGGAATTGCATTTCCACTTAAAACGCGATAATTAGAGTTAAAGTCTGATCTTCTCAGGCTAAAATCTCAAAAATGGTTTCAAATAGGGTCCTGAAACTTTTTGGTGCTGAAAGTATTCTGGATATACTCTGGGAGAACCAAAATGGTTTGGGTTTGAAACTTGGCTAAGTCCGCCATTATTGTATTGCATTTCATACTAAAACGTGATATTTAGAGTTAAAGTCTAATTTTCTCAGGCTAAAATCTCAAAAAAGGTTTCAAATAGGGTCCTGAAATCTTTTGGTGTTGAAAGTATTCTGGGAACACTCAAGGAAAATCACAGTGGTTCACAATGGTCATATATATGCCAAAGTCTGCCATTATGAATTTTATTTCTTTAGGAAGAACACTCAAGCTTACTCAAAACATTGTGTTTTAGAATGAAATACAATTCCATAATGGCAGACTTTGGCAAATTTCTGACCAAAACCATTTTGGTTTTCCCAGAGTATTTCCAGAATACTTTCAACACCAAAAGATTTCAGGAACCTATTTGAAACCACTTTTGAGACTTTAGCCTGAGAAAATTAGTGTTTAGCTCTAAATATTGCGTTTTAGTGGGAAATACAATTCCATAATGGCGGACTTTGGCAAATTTCTAACCCGAACCATTTTGGTTCTCCCAGAGTATATCCAGAATACTTTCAGCACCAAAAGATTTCAGGACCCTATTTGAAACCATTTTTGAGATTTTAGCCTGAGAAAATTAGACTTTAACTCTAAATATCGCGTTTTAGTTGGAAATGCAATACCATAATGGCAGACTAGGGCAAATTTCTGACTCTCCCCGAGTATTTTCAGAATACTTTCAACACCAAAAAACTTCAGGACACCATTTGAAACCACTTTTGAGACTTTAGCCTGAGAAAATTAGTGTTTAGCTCTAAATATTGCGTTTTAGTGGGAAATGCAATACAATAATGGCAGACTTAGGCAAATTTCTGACCCAAACCATTTTGATTCTCCCAGAGTATTTTCAGAATACTTCCAAGATCCAAAGATTTCAGAACACCATTTGAAATCATTTTTGAGATTTTAGCCTGAAAAAACCAAGTTTTAGCTTGAAATATTGGCATTTAGCATGAAAACTCAATTTCTAGGGCGCCATTATGGATTTATAGGAAATTTTTGAAAACTCAAAATTGATTTTTCCTGGAGCTTTCTCTGAAGTGTTTCATTGCTGAAAATTTCAAGTGTATACCTTAAAAAGTTTAAAAGTTGTGGGTCCTCAAAAATGCTGCTTTCATGCATTTTGCTATCCAGAATCCGAGAAAATCAGCTTTTTAGCTTGAAATTGAAACATTGAGCGATCTCGCTGGGGTTATTTTGTCTTTTTATGTTGAATATTAGTGCAAGACACCATTTACAAACCATTTTGACCCTTTACTGGGCTTTCATAGTCTTAAAATGGGCAAAAAATGCCATTTTTACTCATTTTTCGCTTTATTGCAAATCAAAGACCCCCCTGGGGAATGCTGGATTTTTGACCTAAGAGGTTAAAAATTGCGCAAAATGTCTTACAATAGATTAAATTTTCACAAAAAAATACTACACTTTGAATTTTTTGACATCATGCTAAAAATGGGAGTTGACGATCTACCCTATTTCTACGCTGAAATCTGGAATTTTGCTTTTTTTTCAATTTTTATGCCGCCATTATGGATTTTCAGAATATTTCTAGATTTTCAAATTAACATTTTCTCAGAGTATTTTTGGTATACTTTCACTCCTGAAATTTTCAGATCTGTAGCAAAATTATTTAAAAAGTTATTTAAATTAGAAATAGCATTTTTTTGCGTTTTTCCCCCCAAAATCGGCCAAAAAATAGCCTATTTTTACATTTTTTGAGCTAATTATCACTTCCATTCAACTTTTTTTGTTTTGTCTCAAAGGAATTTAACCTAAGAAATGCTTTCAAGGTGATTAGAGATGTTTTCAACCTAATTTAGGGCTTAAAGAGGCCAAAAATAGCCATTTTTCACTATTTTTGACGATAGTGCGAATCGGTACCCCCAGGGGGAAACATCCAATTTTGGACTTCTGACCTTAAAAATTGTGCAAAATGTCTTGGAATAGGTTAAATTTTCACAAAAAAATACTACATCTTGAATTTTTTGACTTTGGGTTTTGACGCCACACCCTANTTTTATTTATTTGGATTCATGAAAGGTTCAAGGTTTGTAATACTTTTTATTTCAAATTATTTCACTCATGGAACAAATTACCATCAAAGATATCAAATATATTAGATAGAAAAAAATTTATAGCAGAAGTAGAAAAATCATATGAAACCTAATTTGTTATGACTAAGAACACCTATACTATGAGATTCTTAAGTTCCTGCCTTTCTGTTATCCTTACCTTCAGGTTTGAGCACTTACACTCCGCAATACCCTCGTCTTCTTTTTCCCCATTAAATTTTCTTTTGTTAAGTTTTTGGTATTTTGATGATCACCAACTTTTTAGAATTGCGCCTTTTTTATTTTTTTTTAGAATTTTTAAACTAATAAACTATTTATTCAATATATTTTAACATTTTTTATTATTTTTACTGTCTTACTATTTATTACTATTCATTATTGTATAACTATTTATTATTGTATAATATTCTTCTTCCTTTTTATACTTTTTTATTTTTATAAACAAGTTTTTGTTAAATATTTGCGATGTTAGCTTTTTTAGGCTTATGCAAATAAATGGATAGAAATAGAAATAGAAATTGATTTATTGTATATTGAGCTGTAATAGCTGATTGAAAAACAAAGATTTTTTATAGTTATCAGCGTGGGCTTGGCCGCCATTTTGAATTTCGATTTTTTTCTCCTGTACTCAGCAATTTAGAGGTTGTTCGTAATACGCGATTTGGCTTACGCGTTACACTTGTGCCCTGTAAGCAAGCATACGCTTTTGAGAAGACCCCCTCCCCCCTTAGTGCGTACCGTAACTTCCAGTGTGGAAACGATGCAATGTCCACGCCGAATTGTTATTTCATTAAAGTGAGGTGCATACGCCAAAAGAAGTTCGGCTTGCGGAAAGGCGGGCGAATTTGCTGGGGGTAAGTCCCCCAACGGGTCTAGGACTGAGCCCTGGTGGGGGTTCAGGGGTTCAGGGGGCGAAGCCCCCGAAAGTCCTGAAATTTTGATCTTCTTATGCCTAAAAGTTGCTCAAAATTTGTAGAAAAAGAGCTTGAATTGCTGGTACTTCTAAGAAAGAAATGTATAAAGTTAAATGAATCATGACCATGAGCCATATTTTAGGAATTAATGGGATTAGGGATTAATGAATTAAAAGCGCTTTATATTCTATTTACACTATACGTCGTTATATGACGGTCAAGGGAGAGCGAGGTGGACGCGTTTAAACCTGGCCTAATGAAATCAGGCGTTAGAATGGTGGTGCTCCTTTCGTCTTGAAAAGCTTTGACTTACGCCAATATCTTACTTTACATCCGCTCCTTACGCCAATACGCCAAAAGTAATTAACCTCACGTCGAATATATTCGGCGTGCTGTTCACTAATTCCAGCCTGGCGTAACTTGGTCTAATATCGACACCCCTCCTGTAATTCCGACACCCTTTTTATCAGCTGAAATTTATAGAAAGGTTGAAACTGTTTTTCTTTGCTTAGTGGTCAGAGAGGAATAATCCTTTTTCAATAAGTGATTCAAGCTTTCATATTATTCCTTTCTCTGAAGAAGGGTGTCAGAATTAGACGAGGGATGTCGATATTAGACCAACTTACGGTACGTACCATGTGGCAGTGTAGACCTAACTCTTCACACAAAAATTACGGGAAACGCATGTTTGGACTTTGTATCCTATGCTGCACTCTCAAGCACTTAAGCCAAAGTCCCGCAAAAGCGGGACAAAAATCAGTTTTTTGAAGTTTGCAAAAAAAAGCCACATAGAAGATCTTTCAAATTCAGTATGTGAATAGTACGGTGGCCGACAAGGGCAAAAATTTTACTTTCTTCTTTTTGGGGGAATCTTTGTTTTTTTGGGGGAATCTTTGTTTTTTTGGGGGAATCTTTCTTTTTTTGTGGGAATCTTTCTTTTTTTCGGGAATCTTTCTTTTTGGGGGAATCTTTAACTTTGAGGGAATGTTTCTTTTTTTGTGAAGAATCTTTAATATTGGGGGAATCTTTTTTTTGGGGGGGGGGGATTCTTTTTTACTTGCCCGGGGAGGTAATAGGCTTTGCGGACACCCGAATTTCCTATTAGCAGAGTCTTGTGAAATCTGGAATTCTTCAAAGGGTAGAAATCTAGAAAATAAACCCGGATTTTCACTAATTTTGTTATTCTTATTGGATTTTGAATACCAAGGAATTGGATTTTTAAGCTATTTTTGAATCTTTGGAGAGACTGGAACTACATGTTGTCATTTTTACGACCTTTAGTGGGGTTCTCAAGATCCAAAAAAGGCATTCTTAAAAGCGACACATACCTGTAACCTCCTTTAGATTAGGTACTCTTCTGTGCATAATTGTAGGGGGGGTCATTTTGCAATTTTTTGGAAAAAAGACACCCCAATATCATTTTATAATGACCCCCCATTTTATGGAATGTTCTTAAAAAGTGCCAAAACCTTCATTTTCCTGGTTTTTGGGAAAATCATCCAAAAATCACTTGATAATGACCCCCCACCATTTTATTCTGCTTTTTTTACCCACCCCAAACACCGAGTTTTTGATAACCGAAAATATTTTTGACCAATGATTTCTGTACTATGCCCGTGAGTTTTCAGGCTAATTTTTCTTAAAAAAAGGAACTGATTTTCATCCAGCGTATTTCCGTTATTGTCATAAATTTCCAAAACATTCCTAAAAGTTTTTCCGGAATAACTCGACCATTTTATTCTGGCTTACTTACTAAAAATAACGGATGATTCTACAAAATGGCTCAGATAAAAAGCGAGAAACTTGAACGTTTTCCACTTTGACGAAATGGTCTCCTGCATTTGGCAAGTCGAAGTGGACAAGTGGACTCTACTTTAGCTGTTTAGCTGGACTCATTGGATTAAATTTTGTTAAATTGTTGTGTTGAACCTGTGTAAGAAAGTACATTGATACAACGCAGATGCACCAATTCAACCAGCAAAGAGTCTACTTAAGGGAGTTTAAATTGCGGAAAATGAAGAAAGTGGGGATTGACATGACATCTTCAGAGAGG